>NC_142608.1:45457992-45610492 GCF_041222555.1 Hakea prostrata | reverse complement strand
GTTTATCTCTCGTGTCTAGGCTATTTCGCGTGGTGCTTCTCGATTAAATTTGTTTTCTAAAAATAAAAAAAAAAGGAAACACCTTATAGGGATGATTCTGGCCATATGATTTCATTGTGGTATCTAAGATCGTATTAATTTATAAATTTAGTTGAGGTTTTGCAAAGAGAAGTGTAGATTCCTCGAATGGACTCTCTATGGATATAATTGCCTCAATTCTTTGTTGTGTAATTTATTTTCAAATATAAGTAAAAAAGTTGCATTACAATTAGAATTTTAAGATCCTTAGCTGATTTTGAGAACATAATGTAGTAGTAGCACAAAGCTTCGATATAAAAGGTGTAGTCACAACGTTAGTGTTGCCTTTATTTAGGTTACGAATGCACCATACCGTCGAGGGATTTTCCCTGGAACCACTACAAATAAGATAAAAACCTCCAACTAGAAGATGAAGCGTTTCTTGTACTCCCTCCGAGAGAGCCAAAAGTTACACCACAACACTAAAAAAAAAAAACCAAAAGTTAAAAGAGACATTGCAAGAAAGTAAATAAGAATGCAATGCATGTGTGTTTAGTATGAATTACATAGTATACAAGGATGGCGTTACATTTATATTGGCCAAAATCCACACTCTACACCACATGAGCTCCTCATGCTGATGAATTAGGCCATTAAACAACCTACCCCACTTAAGTAAAGAAAGAATTCGCACTAATAAGGTCATTGAGAAGTAGATTTATTCCTTTTTTTTATGCAAGAAAACTAGGCAATGCCCTTGGGAGAATACCAAATAAAAAGTTGTATATGGTGTGGTGTTACATCCATCCATTTCCTTTTATGGTTAATCCTTCGCTACTTTGGGGTAATCATTAGATTTTCTCTTCATCTAAGATTTGATGACAGTTCGCACCTTTCTCCATTCTAAATACTTCCCTTTCATCCTCTAGAGAAATTTTATAGATTACTTAGTTTAAGCTTTTCTTTGACAAAAAAATTATGATTTTTATGATAGGGTTATGTAGCAAAGCTAAAACATGGCCTAACTTGAAAAAGGCAGCGATAGCGTTGTCCGAGTTTCGCCTAGTTACAAAGCCTAGACAGCCCTATTAAGGAACGAGTTGGGAAGTTGGGTGCACACTAATTGATGGATGTACACACCACACCATAACTTTTTATTTGGTATTCTCCCAAGGGCATAGCCTAGTTTTGTTGCATAAAAAAAGAGAGGAATAAATCTACTTCTCAATGACCTTATTAGTGAGAATTCTTTCTTTACTTAAGTGGGGTAGGTTGTTTAATGGCCTAATTCATCACCATGAGGAGCTCATGTGGTGTAGAATGTGGTTTTTGGCCAATACAAACGTAATGCCATCCTTGTATACTACATAATTCATACTATACACACATGCATTGCATTCTTATTTACTTTATTGCAATGTCTCTTATAAGTTCTTCTTCTTTTTTTTATTTTTTATTTTTTATTTTTTTAATTTAATTTTATTATTATTTTTTTGAAGTGTTGTGCTGTAACTTTTGGCTCTTTCGAAGGGATTACGAGAAATACCTCATCTTCTAGTTGGAGGTTTTTATCTTGTTTGTGGTGGTGCCAAGGAACAACTTTTGACGGTATGGTGCATCTGTAACCTAAATAAAGGGAACACTAACGGTGTGACTACACCTTTTCTATCGAAGATTTGTGCTACTACTACATTATGTTCTCAGAATCAGATAAGGATCTTCAAATTCTAATTGTATTGCAATTTTATTTCTTATATTTGAAAATAAATTACACAACAAAGAATTGAGGCAATTATATCCATAGAGAGTCCATTCAAGGAATCTACACTTGGCTTCGCAAAACCTCAACTAAATTTATAAATTAATACGATATCAGATACCACAATGAAATCATATGGCCATAATCTTCCCTATAAGGTGTTTCCTTCTTTTTTTTTTCTTTTTTTTCTGAGAAAACAAATTTTATCGAGAAGAACGTTGCGAAATAGCCTAGACTCGAGAGATAAACCGTAATCAAGCTAATTTATTGATGAAGGTAAGGGTAATGCTTATCAACTTCTTGCCTTCCACCACAAGACCAAGTAAATCCGATTTCACTGATTCCAATCCCTCCTCACATGTATCCTCGTTCGTAAGTGCTGCACTCATCCACGTCTTCAAGTTGTCAATGGCTACAATGTTGAGCTTTCCGTTCAGTGTCATAGTTGACTTGCGCATCTGATAAATGGCGTCTCCATAGGTGTCCATGCAGTCCTTTATAACCTTGTCGATCCGGGGTTTCTTTGAAAGGAGACCATTGACAATTGTTGCACTAAAGAGCTCTCTTTGAGGGCCACCCTAGCTAGACTGGATGGGCTTTCTTCGATCGTGAGGGCTCTTGGGAGGAGTTTGGCGATGCAAACGTCAGGATACAATGTTGTCTTGCAGTTGGTAATGATAAAATTCTTGCTGGCGGCGGAGATTGCCAATGGAAGAAGGAGGAGGACGACGGCTGTAGTGATTGTAGTTGCCATGGCAGCCATTTTTTTTTTTTAAAGAAAGAAACACTGGTGGTTTTTAAAGTTATGTTGTTATTATTAATTTGGAAGGAAGACAGATGGGCAAGGAGTTGATTGAGAGGGTATTATTTATACATGGGCTTCTTATCTTGTTTGCCTTTCTGGTTGGGATCTTAATGATAGGAGGTAAAAGCGGATGCTTTGTATACTATTACAAGGAATGGTTGAAACACTATTCAACCATTTAATTTAGTTTGCTTCTATATAGTGAGGACGGGCGTGAAGTGCAACTAAATTGTTAAATATCCGTGGGTTTAAAATTAACCAGAAGGCCATTGTTTGAGGTTGAAATGAGGGTTGTTTGATTACGACTTTCACAACCATTCTTGCACATTGTTTGGCACTCATTGTGTAACAACCCCCATATTTCTAACCCGAGATCCGTATTTCAGGTCTGAGAACCCGAAGGTCTAGTCAGGTAAGTTTGTGGAGTGTCCAGATAGAAGTCCATGATCCATACCTTGAACCCATGGATTTGGATCCTTTGTCTGAAGAGCCTGCCTTGCTTGGTAGTTGGACTTTTGGAAGTCAAGTGTTGTTCGGAGATGTCCGGAATGAAGGTAAGATCTCCCCCATCTCTTCTTTAGGGCTAGGTTGGACTTGGATATCAACCCCTAGCAAAAGCACCCTTGTATGGAAAATTACATGGGGGCGGTTGCTAGTGGCGGTCGATCAAACCAAGCAACCGCCTGGAGCAACCGCCCGGTCTGTTTTCGGAGTTTTTGCCCTATTTTGCCCCTGACTTCTATAAAAGGTAACCCTCATCCAAGTAACGAATATTTTATTTGTGGTTGTTAAATTTGGAGGTTAGACGGCTATGGGGAAGTTCCGAAAGTGAATTTGAAGTGCTGGCAGTGACCTGGAGATCAGTCCTTCCCTTTTTCTTGCTTTTTGAAGTGAGGTAACGAATTCACCTTTATTCTTTAGCCTCTTTGTCTGTTATTTGAGTGTTAACCCATCCCCTCCTCATGGTGGTTACCCTCTTTGATCATTGTGACTCTCTTTCCAATCTACTTGAGATGATTTATCCAAAAACGAAACCCTGCTTTCGTGAGAAGGATAATCCAGTCAAGGGGAGAATTCTGGGTAAGCCAGTGATGGTAATTGCTAGGATTTCCTTCACCCTTTGGCTTTGGGAGTATTAGATTAGAGACTTAGGCCATGATCACTCGAAATCCGGATTGAAAACGGGTGATCAGAAGCCTGAGTTTCGGATTGAAACTCTCTGTTTTTTGGGCGGTCACTAGTGGCGGTCGCTCAACTTAAGCCGCCCGAGCGATCGTTGGTAAGTAATGATGACCAAATGACTTTTGGTTCTGATTCTCTTTGATTCAATTAACTCATATAATATTGTAACAATGTGTTTAGGTATACTCTGTTTGAAAATAAAGACTTGTAATAGTTAACGGATCTCTTTTTACGGACAATTTACTTATATGCAGGTAAGGACAACCCATCCTATCTTTTGAATAGACTTGAAATATGCTATAATCTAGTGTCTATTAGAATTAGTATTTCTTTATATATGTTGCTGTATTCATGTCTTATATATTAATCTTGTTATATTACTGTTGTTTGTCTTGTTTATATACTATGTTGATTATGAATGTTATGTATTGATGATGGTTAGTATATGGTTCTGATGGAAGAGGTATCTCTTTTGGGATATCTTAGCTTGGGATATCGAAGGTGTGGAATGGGACACATGCCTGCTGATGTCTCCAAAGACTTGTCATGATTGTTTGATGACATTATTAGGTAGAGTCTAGAATTGCATGGCTAGGTACCCCACATGCTACTACCCTTTCGGTAGGGGGATTGAAACCAAGTGACCCGTGATGACAGTGATGCGACATTGGTCCACTGTTAGTCATATAAATGGTAGGGTTGCATATGTTAGGGTTGGACTCATGGACGTCCAAGGAACGGACCAGGTGTCGTGAGGAGTCATGAGAGCATCCACCCCAATAATATGTGGATGACCATAGGGTTAAGGAGTGGAGTCCAACAGCGGTAGCCAGTCCGTGAGGATTCTCTCTCCTGGTTGCGAAGGATACTGAACCGAGTTGGTTGGTGCCATAGGGGATGTATCTGGACTTCATGTAGACATGTAACCAGTATGGCCTTGCATTGGATTAGAAACCCCGACATGCGCCAGTACTCATTACCAATGGTCGTGGTGAGAGAGTGTTGACTTAACCCCAGCCATGGAAATGAGAGCCAGGTGTGGACTTTCCCTTTTTCCCAGGATCCCTACAGAGGTAACTAGTCCTTGCCGGATCAGAGTGATGAGACTTACCTAGAGGAGGGCTAGAGTATATCTTAAAGCATGTTAACTATTAGAGACCTGCATAGTTAGAAATCATAGTATCATTCATACTTTGCATTCATTCATATTATTTGTGCATTTTGGCATTGTTGGGTAATTGATGGGATTTGTGATTGTTTCTTACTGAGTTCTTTAGAACTCACGCCTTTATTTTGTATATGTTTATTAGCCTGCATAGAAGAAGGAATTGTACAGGAAGATGGACTGGTTTCCTATGAAGGAACCATCCCGTATGAAGAAGATGTGGCCCCGTCAGTGGGAAATGGAGATAGCCTGTGTAGGGAGCTCCTGCGGGTGCATGGAGTGCGCTTATCGCACCTATTGATGGACAGAGACGGAAGGTGGTTAGAAAGTTCGCTCAGCGAATGGAGAAGAACTGGAGGACACCCTATCTTGAGATTCATGAAAAACACTATTTAAACTTAGAAAAGGAAACTGGAAAGAAATTGATATAGTTCTTTTGTTTACTTCCGCTGAACTCTTATTCATTTTTATTCATTATTTCTTTCCTTTATTATTGTTATTGGAGTATTTGGACTCCTGTAATTCCTTTAATTCATTTATTGAACATTTGTTGCTCTTGATTATCTTTATTTGTATTTAATATTGTTGATAGACTAAAACCGTGGATCCTATGGCGGATCACTCCCACGGGTTGTCGGGCGGGTAACCGAGACTGGCGTGTGGGGTGTGACACATTGTTTGCTCTCTTTTTTTGGTGAAGCAATTTAATGAGTACTTTGAAACAAAGTGGGATTAATAAAAAAAATAAAAAATAAAAAAAGGAGGTGGAGGTACTCAGCATACGTTGGATAACTTTCATTAGGGTTTTTCTTTGTGTGTGTGTATCTGTGTGTTGGGCTGGAGGGGATGGGCTTCGATGGGCACCAAGATTTGCCACATAGCTTTCCGAATTAGACTTAAATTTAATAGACGAGTTGTGCCTAGTTCTTAGGATCATATATCAATTTTAATGTCTTAGCTAGTAAGAAATCAAGAGGTTGATACCGACTTGTAAGTCCAGCTTCAAATGGATGCCACCTCCTATGCAAGTGAATGGGCCAAGCCATTAACATATCCAGGAGGAAAGGAAAGGAAAACACAAACATCAACTCCAAGTTGTCTTGGAAAATGTTGCATTTCTTAGAATTTTTGAGAAGCGGGATTTGTTCATGGAGTTATAATTGATCGAGTTGTGGTGAGTTTAATAAAACTCAGATATTGATGCTAAATACTCAACTGGGCCCCCCCCCCATGGAGGAGAACGGGGCTAGGCAAGCAGTAAGACATCTAACCCAACTGATCGCGAGAAATAGGAGAACATAATTTTATATAATTGTTCCAATTCCATGGCTAAAGCGCCATTTAGGCCCAAGATGGATTATAATGACTTGGCATCATTAAGCCAAACTTCGCAACTAGCTATTCATGATGAATAATCCCAAGAACGAGGCTAAGCATCTTATTTTGGGTCAATATTTATGCTAACAATATCATGACACTCAACCTCAGGGGTTGAACCAGTTGGCAGAGATCACCACCTCATAGTATGGAATGAAGAGCTTGAATCTTCTTTGGGTCTGAGGCGAAGTCCTGCTATATATTTAAACAATTATAAAACTACCCTAATGATTTAGTCAAGGTACACATAAATTGGCTAGGATGAATAAAAGTTCCAATGAAAGAACATCATGATACTCCAAAATAGAATAATTGGGCTAATAGAAGTGGCGAAAAAACAAAATTTACATGACAGGTCAACATATAACTTTTTCTCATGATGGATTGATTTTTGGCCTTGTCTTGTGGGTTTTCAGTTAGTGTGCACCCAACTTCCCAACTCGTGCCTTAATAGGGCTATCTGGGCTTTGTAACTTGGCAAAACTTAGACAAAGCTATTGCTGCCTTTTTCATGTTAGGCCATGTTTTAGCTTTGGTACATAATCCTTGCATAAAAATCATAATTTTTTGATCAAAGAAAAGCTTAAACTAAGTACTCTATAAAATTTCTCAAGAGGATAAAAGGGAAGTATTTAGAATGGAGAAAGGTGCAAACTGTCATCAAATCTTTTAGATGAAGAGAAAATCTAATGATTACCCCGAAGTAGAGAAGGATTAACCATAAAAGGAAATGGATGGATGTACACACCACACCATATACAACTTTTTATTTGGTATTCTCCCAAGGGCATAGCCTAGTTTTCTTGCATAAAAAAAAGGAATAAATCTACTTCTCAATGACCTTATTAGTGGGAATTCTTTCTTTACATAAGTGGGGTAGGTTGTTTAATGGCCTAATTCATCATCATGAGGAGCTCATGTGGTGTAGAGTCTGGTTTTTGGCCAATATAAATGTAACGCTATCCTTGTATACTATGTAATTCATACTATACACACATGCATTGCATTCTTATTTACTTTCTTGCAATGTCTCTTTTAACTTTTGGTTTTTTTTTAAATTTTTTTTTTATCTTTGTTGTCTTTGTAACTTTTGGCTCTCTTGGAGGGATTACAAGAAATGCTTCATGTTCTAGTTGGAGGTTTTTATCTTGTTGGTGGTGGTGCTAAGGAACAACCCTTGACGGTATGGTGCATCTGTAACCTAAATAAAGGCAACACTAACGGTGTGACTACACCTTTTCTATCAAAGATTTGTGCTACTACAACGTTATGTTCTCAAAATCAGCTAAGGATCTTCAAATTCTAATTGTATTGCAATTTTATTTCTTATATTTGAAAATAAATTACAAAACAAAGAATTGAGGCAATTATATCCATAGAGAGTCCATTCGAGGAATCTACACTTCGCTATGCAAAACCTCAACTAAATTTATAAATTAATACGATATCAGATACCACAATGAAATTATATGACCAGCATCTTCCCTAAATAAGGTGTTTCCTTCTTTTTTTTTTTTTTTTTTTTTTTTTTTTTTTTCTGAGAAAACAAATTTTATCGAGAAGAATGACGCGATAGAGCCTAGACTCAAGAGATAAACCATAATCAAGCTAACTTATTGATGAAGGTAAGGGTAATGCTTATCAACTTCTTGCCTTCCACCACAAGACCAAGTAAATCCGATTTCACTGATTCCAATCCCTCCTCACATGTATCCTCGTTTGTAAGTGCTGCACTCATCCACGTCTTCAAGTTGTCAATGGCTACAATGTCGAGCTTTCCATTCAGGGTCGCAGTTGACTTGCGCATTTGATAAATGGCATCTCCATAGGTGTCCATGCAGTCCTTTATAACCTTGTCAGATCTGGGTTTCTTTGAAAGGAGACCATTGACAATTGTTGCACTAGAAGAGCTCTCTTTGAGGGCCACCCTAGCTAGACTAGATGGACTTTCTTCGATCGTGAGAGCTCTTGGGAGGAGTTTTGCGATGCAGACGTCAGGATACAATGTTGTTTTGCAGTTGGTAATGATGAAATTCTTGCTGGCGGCTGAGATTGCTAGTGGAAGAAGGAGGAGGAGTACGGCTGTAGAGATTGTAGTTGCCGTGGCAGCCATTTTTTTTTCAAAGAAAGAAACACTGATGGTTTTTAAAGTTATGTTGTTATTATTAATATGGAAGGAAGATAGATGGGTAAGGAGTTGATGAGAGGGTATTATTTATACATGGGCTTCTGATCTTGTTTGCCTTTCTGGTTGGGATCTTAATGATAGGAGGCAAAAGCGGATGCTTTGAATACTATTACAAGGAATGGTTGAAACGCTATTCAACCATTTAATTTAGTTTGCTTCTATATAGTGAGGACGGGCGTGAAGTGCAACTGAATTGTTAAATATCCGTGGGTTTAAGATTAACCAGAAGGGCAATGTTTGAGGTTGAAATGAGGGTTGTCTGATTACGACTTTCACAAACATTCTTGCACATTGTTTGGCACTCATTGTTTGCTCCTTTTTTTGGGTGAAGCATTTTCATGATTACGCTGAAACAAAGTGGGATTAACCAAAAAAAAAAAAGAAAAAAAAAAGAAGTGGAGGTACTCAGCATACGTTGGACAACTTTCATTAGGTTTTTTCTTTGTGTGTGTGTGTCGGGGGGGGGTTTGTTGGGCACCAAGATTTTCCACATAGCTTTCTGAATTAGACTGAAATTTAATCGATGAGTAGTGCCTAGTTCATGGGATCATATATCAATTTCGTATCAATTATAATGTCTCAGCTAGTAATAAATGAAGAGGTAGATACCGACTTGTAAGTCCAGCTTGTGACGGATGCCACATCCTATGCAAGTGAATGGGCCAAGCCATTAACATATCCAGGAGGAAAGAAAAGGGAAAATACAAACACCAAGATCCGTCATTCTTGGAGTGGCAGCAGGACTTGGAGTAATGAGCTGTAAAATGCTTTTTATAATGTCAGTGATCAGTTTTGTGGTTCTTGTGGCTTCATATGGGGAAATTGATATTAACTGGATTGGTGTGGTCTGCCAAATGGGTGGTGTTGTTGGAGAAGCTTTGAGGCTTATTTTTATGGAGATTTTGGTGAAAAGGAAGGGTCTCAAGCTGAACCCTATATCTGTCATCTACTATGTTAGTCCTTGTAGGCAAGTATTTTAACCCCTCTTGAAATATGATTGCATCATAAGCTCCTGAAGGCATTTCTTCTCAAGTGCAGCCTTTATAGGTAACCAATCATTTAATTTTTTTTTGATGATAAAAGACAAAGCTTAAAAACATTGACATATGGGTGTTTGTGACTCCATATAGACAAGACTACTATTAGATGCTACTTTAGCTATAATAGCAAATTTCTCCTGGAGCATGGTAGATTGAAACCAAGAGTAGTTAAAATGTTTGTTGCCTCCGCAACCATAGTTAAAATATTAATAAGATTAATAGGCCAAGGTTTCTTAGGTCTAGGTAAAAAAGTCAAAATGCTAGGCCTATTGCACCAAATGGTCTTGATTTGTAATCCCAATTGTCTTGCTTTGTTCATTCCTGTTCGGATTCCCACCAAAATTGCCTCAGCTTCGTTTGCATTTGCTATGCTTGCATAACTAAGATATTGAATATAACCATGTCTATAGATACCCATGCTCTAGTCTGCACTTTCTACTGGTTTGTTATATATCCCTGCACAAAGCAACATAGAAGAATTAGTATTGGATTTACAAAGGTTAATTTTATGTTGAATTTGTATTCCCGGGGTAATATTCTCTAATTCCTATTATGTGAACCCAGTTGACAATTAGGACTACTCAATGTCTACTTATTTCCACCCTCTATGAGTGGGTCGAATTTTGGTAATCTTCATTGGCAAACTGACAACCTTACTGAATGTGACAATCCCATAATTTTACGCTTATAATATGCATACATGTTGTTTTTGAATTCTTTTTTCTTTTGCTTACAATTCTGTTACTAGTTTAAAATTTAAATTTGCTGCTTTTTCATATCAATATAGTTAGACTTGAATGGGTGATATCTTATTAAACCACCAGAAATTTAGTAGGTTAAGTCTGAATTCACAGGCCCAAACTGGGCACAGACGATAAGTTGTGTGTGGGTATTCATGGACCTAACCGATTGATGAGTTTGACACCTCTTGGAAGGATAAAGTAGGAATAGATTAACCCTACACACACTTGCTTTTACTGCTGATATTAACAGTATACTTACAAGAATACCCCTGATTCTGTGATTTAGTTCCGGCCTTAACCTAACAACCTTTTGTCAGAAATCACTTCGAGTCTTCACATGTGCAAAATTTTCTGACCTTCATAATCAAAGTTTCTTTTCCCTGCAGTGCTGTGTGCCTTTTCATTCCTTGGATATTCTTAGAGAAGCCAAAAATGGATGCAGCTGAAACCTGGACATTTCAACCGGTTGTGCTAATTCTCAACTACCTCTATACATTTGCGATCAACATATCGGTTTTCCTTGTAACACCGTCCATAGGCTCACTATCATACACCGAATCTTCAAGGGCCCACAAGTCTCTTCTTCCACTACTCCGGGTCTTTGGACCTACAAACAACAAGGGATCCGGGTCGGGTCTGGGTTAGGATAGGGCTGGACTTCACATTCTCCCCCCTTAAAGAAATTTCGTCCTCAAAATTGAAAGCGTACCTGTGCTTCCAAAAAGATGAGGAAACTTCTCCTTCATGTCTTCTTCATTTTCCCATGAAGCTTCTTCCGGGGTGTGATTTTTCCACCGAATCTTCACCAAAGGGATGGTGCGATTCCGCAATTGCTTGGCCTTTTTGTCTAGGATCTCGGCTGGTCCTTCATAGTAAGAAAGATCGGCACTAAGTCCTTCAGGTGCTTGCTGTAGTATGTGTTCCGGGTTCTCTATGTACTTTCGAAGCATCGAAACATGAAACACATTATGAATTCCAGCAAGAGATGGGGGCAAGGCCAAAGGGTATGCGACAGGTCCAACCTTTTCCAAAATCTCATAAGGTCCAATGAAATGAAGGCTAAGCTTTCCTTTCACATTGAATCTCGTCACCCCTTTCAAAGGTGATACTTTGAGGAACACTTTCTCTCCAATCGGAAATTCTAAATCGGTTCTTCTCTTGTCGGCATAAGATTTCTGTCTAGACTGGGCAGACTTGATCCTTTCTTTTATCATGTCAACCATCGCACTTGTAGCTTCAATCATTTCCGGACCCAAGACTCTTCTTTCACCGGTCTAGGTCCAATACAAAGGTGTCCTACAAGTGTTACCATACAAAGCTTTAAATGGAGCCATGCCTATTGTTGCTTGATAACTGTTGTTATAGGCAAACTCAACCAAAGCTAAGTGTTCATCCCAATTTCCACCCATATCCACTACACAAGATCTAAGCATATCTTCCAAGATTTGAATTGTCCGCTCAGATTGTCCATCAGACTGTGGATGATGAGCTGTACTCAGATTCAATTGGGTTCCCAAAGCTTTCAACAAACCATTCCAAAACCTTGAGGTGAACCTAGGATCACGATCAGAAACAATACTCACGGGCACTCCGTGCAGACGAACCACATTGTCCACATAAAGCCTAGCTAGCTTATCCAGAGTATAAGTGATCTTCATAGGGATAAAATGGGCTGATTTGGTCAACCTATCAACAATCACCCATACAGTGTCATTACCTTTAGTTGTCCAAGGCAAGCTAGTCACGAAGTCCATGGAGATATCTTCCCACTTCCAACTAGGAATAGAAGGGGTTGAAGCAATCCAGACGGAGGTTGATGAACGGCTTTCACACGCTGACAAGTCTCACACTTGGCAACAAAATCTTCAATGTCAGCCTTCAAAACATTCCACCAAAAATGTTCCCTTAAGTCCTTGTACATCTTGGTACTTCTGGGTGTACTGTAAAGATTGACTAGTGTGTTTCTTTCAATATTTCCTTCTTGATTTCCTCAATAGCCGGCACACAAAGTCTACCTCTAAACAATAAGGTACCATCCGTAGACATACCAAAGTTAGGGTCCATTTCGGGATTCAAAACAATCTTCTCAATCTTCTCTTTCAACTCTTGGTTGGAACTCTGCAAAGAAACAATTCTATCTCTAAGGGTGGATCTTGCTGTCATAGTAGAGAGAACAAAATCCGAACCTTCAGAAACAACTTCTAAACCAAAACCCGCAATTGAAGACAATAAAGGTTGACTCAAAGCATTCAAGTCCAACACTTTCTTCTAACTTTTTCTGCTAAGAGCATCGGCAATAACATTAGCCTTACCTAGGTGATACTGGATGTCACAGTCATAATCAGAGACCAATTCTAACCATCTCCTTTGTTTCATGTTCAACTCCTTCTGGGTGAAGAAGTACTTCAAACTCTTATGATCTGTGAAGATAGCGATCTTCTCACCATACAGGTAATGTCTCCAAATCTTCAAAGCGAAGACAACGGCGGCAAGCTCTAAATCATGAGTGGGGTAGTTCCGCTCATAATTCTTCAATTGTTGAGAGGCATATGCCACTACCTTACCATGTTGCATCAACATGCAACCCAAACCAATCTTGGAAGCATCAATGTAGACTGTCAAACCACCAGAACTATCAGGTATAGTCAAAACCGGAGCACTTGTCAATCTAACTTTCAGCTCTTCGAAATTCTTCTCACAAGTTTCGGTCCACACAAACTTCTCTTCCTTTCTAGTTAGCTTAGTCATAGGAGCAGCCAACCTAGAAAAGTTCTCAATAAACCTTCTATAGTATCCTGCCAATCCAAGGAAACTTCTTATCTCAATCACAATCTTTGGTCTTTCCCAATCGGCAACAGTTTGCACCTTTTCAGGATCAACACGAATACCTTCGGCTGAAACAACATGGCCAAGAAATACTACCCTTGAGAGCCAAAAGTCACACTTTCTAAACTTAGCATAGAGCTTCATTTCTCTCAACCTTTGCAATGTGAAATTTAGGTGTTTCACATGCTCTTCTTCACTCTCCGAATAGATCAAGATGTCATCAATGAAGACAATCACAAACTTATCGAGCACATCATGAAATACTCGGTTCATGAACAAGACTGGAGCTCCTCAAGGTGATACACTTGGCTATACAAAACCTCTCTCTAAGAGCTCATTCAATTGTGTTTGCAATTCTTCTAACTCGGTAAGTGCCATTCTATTCGGAGCATTAGATACCGGAGCAGCTCCAGGAGTTAAGTCTATGGAAAACTCAACTTCTTTATCAGGGGGCAGTCCTGATAGATCATCTAGAAACACATCAGCAAAATCACAAGCAACCTTGACATCTTCAAGCCTCTTTCCTTCCTTGACCTTGCATCCAGGTGAAGCACTTTCCACTAATGCACGGACTTGCATCAATACGGTCAAAGTCTTCTTACTAATCCTTCCCTTCTCACCTTGGAACTCAAAAACTGAATTCTCACTAACCTGAAACTGAATTATCTTTGAAGAACACAAGATCATAGCATTGTGAGATGTCAGCCAGTCAATTCCCAAGATTACATCAAAATCCTTCATATCAAACAACACTAAGTTCGCCTTCAAATTCTTTCCAAAAACCAACATAGGACATTCTTCTAACACTCTATCTAGCTTTACAAATGCACCCAACAGGGGTACTAATCGAAAAACAACTAGATAAACACCTGGGTGTTAGGTTAGTCTTCAAAGCAAAAGTAGATGAGATAAATGAATGAGATGCACCCATATCAAACAAAACAAATGTTGGGAATGAAGCAACTAACAATGTACCGGTGACAACTTCATGACAAGGGTCATGTTCAACACCAGACATGCTGAATACTCTGCCAGAAGGAGGGGCAGGAATAGGAACAGGAGCACTTTTCACAACTGGGGCATAAGGTTGAGCAGGCTTCTTCGGACAAAAGTGAGCAAAATGGCCTGTCTACTTGCAAAAGAAATAAGTAGAATCTTTCTGTCCAACAGAAGTCGCTATAGTGGGAGGTCTCTGGAATGCAAGTCTAGGATTAGCAATCCTAGGCCGAGAAGGATAAACAGCTCCCGCAGGTCTAACTCTGCCAGGATGACTATGCTGGCCCGTAGGTCTAACAGCAGAACTCTGTCCAAAACTCCTTGGCTGAAATGTAGGAGTGGGATACGGAGTAGGTCTCACAAATCGACGATCAGGGGGGGTCAACATAACCAGGGGTCCTTTGCTGCCAAGGCCTCTGGACACGCATATTTTCTCTTTCTGTCTCTTCCAACTTCTTAGCATTCTGAACTACCTAGGCATAGCTCTCGAGAGGGAGAAGGGTGAGATATGCCTTTATAGATGGCCACAGTTCTTTGAAAAACTTCTTCGCCTTTGCATTGTCAGGCTTGATCGAATCAGGGGCGAAAAAGTGAAGTTCTTTAAATTTTTCTGCTGGTAGTCCAGCACAGATAAGGAACCTTGAACCAATGCCATAAACTCTGCTTCTTTGGCATCTTTTACCACTTCAGGAAAGTAATTCTTACAGAAGGCTTCCTTAAATACTTCCCACGAGACAACCCCAACACGGAGAGCTTCATGAATAGGGCAAGATGAAGTCCACCATGCATCCGCTTCATGCTAAAGCTTTTGCTCGGCGAAAAGTACTTTTTGGGCATCTATACATTGTAAGTGCCGGAAGGCCTTCTTTAATTCCCTTAGCCATTTGTTAGGGAATAGAGCATCCTTTGATACACCGGTGAAAGATGGCACCTGCAGTTTCAGAAAACTCTCCATCAACCTAGTATGCGGGGTCCCTGTGAACCTCTCCACATACGGGGTTGCAACACCTGGGTTCCCTTGCCCGCCAACGCGATTCTTGTCACGAAGAGCCACAAAGCCCGCCATCATTTGATTGAACTAGGCTGCCTGCTGTTGCATCATATTAGTCATGACGCTAGCAATATCCTTGAAATGTCCAATCTCAGGGGCATTGGGAATGCCATTAGTAGTATGGCTATCCTCTTGAGTTTCCTGGTCAAAACCCCCATCAGGCACTTCTTTGTTACCGGTACTACCAGAACTGACGAGATGATTTCTCAAAAGGACCATTCTGCAAAAACCAAAGATAACAACATCGAAATTCAAAAATCCATTAATAACCACTTGACCATATGATTAGAATGCTTAAATCATACATAGAGTCAGTCATTAATAAAGTAAGCAAACAATCAAACTTTGGTCAAAATCCAAAAATTTCCATCAAAATCCAGCATTTCAATTTCAGCACCTAGCTGGTCGACTGGTTAGTCGACCAAGCCCAACAACATATGAAAATTGGCTTTTAAGCTTCATTTTTCACTTCAAACCTCACTCTAACTCATTTCTCTTGTGGGAGGGCTCTGGAGAACATTCTTGCAAGTGTTTCCAAGGAGATTCCAAGTGATTTCAAGCTTCAACAACGTCAAGACAACATACCTTGCGCATCAAAACAAGGGAAACACTATTCATCATCTTCTCAAGTTGGTTTCTTTGCTTAGATTTCATGAAAATCCATGTTTAACTTGTTGTTATAGGTTAGAAACATGTTCATGCATGCTTAGTAACATAATCCCACAGTTTCCATGCAAAAACAAGCCTTAAACATCAAGCAAACACAAAAACACAAACTTGCTTTCGCTAACGCAGCCAAAATTCCCAAATTTAGAAAAATTTTGTTTACTCCTAAACCGCTTGGAATTTTAACATGAAATCAGTTGTCACATGCTAGGAATGATATGCTAGAGGTACTCAAGCAATTCATTTCAACCAATTTCAACATTTTCAAAAATTCCCAATTTTGACCTAAGAAGCCAAAATCCCATTTCTAGCTTGCTGAATTTTTCGCTTTAGGCCGCGATTTCGAGGGGTTTTCTTCAATTAAACTTCATAAGCATGAAATTCAAGGTGATACCCACATGCTAGTATGTTCAATTTGAATTTTCCCCAAAATCAAAAAATTTCGAAAAATTATGAAAATGCCCTTCTTGTCTAATCTTCTGGTATTTTTCTAACATTGGTTTGTTGATCTTTTTCTATAGGTATAGATATCATGGAGAGATGAGGACGAGGTGGTCGTGGTCAAGGTAGATTGGTTGGGTCCAGGAGGGGTGGTGGTCAGGTACCTTTGCAGCCACGAGCAGAGGTGATAGATTGATACCGCTTCGTCACTCCATTGGCCGAGTTTCTTTATGAGGTATACTTCGGGCATTGCCACATCGAGTACGGACAGCTATTACAGACACGAGAGTTGAGGACATTTCGGATCGGACGGAGATTCGATACTTTGAGATGGACACACCTATTCACGGAGGATCTACCGGTGTACCCGGAGTTAGTTCGGTTGTTTTACAGCAATTTGACTTCATTCAAGGAGGGTCATGGTGGTCAGATGGAGTTAGTGATAGCGAGTCAGGTCAGAGGGACTCAGATCATATTTTCCATGAGCACATTGGCAGAGATCTTTGAGGTACCTCATTACCCATATGCATGTGTGTGGATATCCGGAGGTGAGGAGTTCAGCAGACACTTGCTTCCATATGAGTTGCATGAGATCTGTACTACGCTATGGGCTGATCGTCGGTGCTATCGTCCTAGGATCAGTGGTGAGATGATTCCATCAGCTAGAGTCATCGGACGGATCGTAGGGAGGAACATCATACCGAGAGCAGGACATCACCACGTGGTCACTGTGATGGATGCTTTGCTCATCTATTGGATATATTTGGGGTTTGAGATTGATTTGGCATATATTGTACATAATGTCATGATCGATATTGTAGAGCGCCCGAGTACTAGGAATCTTTGTTTTGGACGCCTACTGACACGCATCTTTAGGCACTTTGGGGTGGGGTTCGATGGTGAGGAGGTGATAGACCGGGACATGGGATACCCGATCGGCACGAGGACCATTGGACTCATGCAGCTGGATGATGCTGTGAGGTTACCAGGTCCAAAGGATGAGTCTGAGTCTGAGGATGAGGTGGCACCAGTAGATGGGGGACAGGATGCTGCAGATTCTGATGATCATGATGAGGAGGATACAGAGATGCGTGATGCCGGTCAGGATGATCAGGGTATTCCTGCACCACACTTTTAGGTAGGGGGCCCATCACATGCCGCTCTAGAGACACCCGCTTACATGCACAGATGCTTCCCATGACTTCCATGCTAGAGAGGATGGAGGTCAGGAAGGAGCAGGCATATGAGAGGATAGAGTCGAGGCAGACACAGATGTATGAGAGGATGGATGCAAGGCTTACACAGATGTATGAGAGGTTAGAGGTGAGGCATGCAAAGATAAAGTCCAGATAGGGGCTTATGTAGTCTCAGCTCACCCAGATTTTGGACGATGTCAGGCATTTTGAGATCAGAGGCGGTCTCCCAGATAGACTTATTGTACTAGGATTTCAGTTATGCTTTTCATATGTAACTCGATGTAAAACTTTCTTAAGTTAATGAAATTCGCCTTTGTTTCACTTTATTATTGTGCATTTTTCATTTTTCTTTTTAATTCATTAAGAGGTATTTGTTAAATTATAATTATTGTATATTATTCAACAATCACTTATGCTTCATTAACTAACTTTCTAGTCCGAGTTATCTATTACTCACTCTAAGAATTAATATAGGAGTCACTTCTGGATCTATGACTCGGGAATGTTCCGTTATCATTTTTGTGGTTGGGGTTTCAATTGAACTTGGGCTCTGATACCACTCTGTCACATCCACCAAGCCGGTACCCCATTGGGCATACCCGGGTATTTGATCTACAGCCCCAAGGATCAAGTATCGAGCAACCTTGCCTCCCACATACGCGATAACACAATCATGAACAATAATAATCAAGGTAAAAGCATATAATAAAGGAATCATGAGTAAGATACAACAGATGATCAGAGTACGGAATAAAGATGATACCAAGTGTATAAAGATAATTCAAAAAGAGAGAGAGAGTGATCAAAAGTCACTTCCCCAATGGTAGCGGAAAGTAATCAATTCTAGTTAAGTTACAGAACCAACTTCTAAAGAGTATATCAAGAAAGTTAAATTACAGATCCGGTCTTAAAAAGGAATTCAAAATGTAACACTAAATAAATGTTTCTTCGGTCACATATAGCATGTCCTCATAACTATAAATATCAGAAGTCCAACACAGCTGCTCCCACACCAATGTCGGGCTAATCCTAATGTGAAGCATAATCTTCTTCGGTACCCTCACAGTGATCTTCGTAGTAGCCACTACCCTGAGGGTAGTATGACTCCTCGTAGGGCACCTTGAAGGACGTGCCATCAGCCTCTTCAAAACCTGTGGAATAGTCTAACAAAAACAATTGCACAAAAGGAATAAGTTCAAAAGAACTCAGCAAGGCAATTAATCCATAATACATAAGCCATATGATACAAGTCATAACATGATGCGAAGTGATATAAGACAAATGATGCAAATATGATTCTAACTCTACATATGCTAGTCTCTAGAGTAGACATGCTTTAACTCATAGCACCATACTTCCTTGGGTAGGTCTCAAATCACCCTTCCCTCAACCATCTCGATATCTTGGGTTCTCCGGTGGGAATTGGGTCATGCATCTCTCAGGACAATCCATGGCTGGGGTTTAGGTCACCACTCTCTCACATCACCATTAGTATAAGTATTGGTGCATGTCACGGTAAAACCTAGCCCAATGCAAGTCATCTACTCAGTCATATAATGTCAGATCCAGATATGTCCATTCCTCGCCCCGGGCGATCTTTTCCGGTATCCTTCACACTAAAGTCACGGATATTACTCACCAGACTCATCAACCTCATTGGTCATCCACAAATAGTAGACGGGAAGCTCTCACGTCCTCTCACGGATATGACTCACCGGTCTCGAGCGCTCGTGAGCCCAAGTCTAGCTATTTGCAACCCTACCAATAATGGTCCCTTTCAGGTATCCCTAATATGATTTATGTCTTCTCACGAATTGGTTTCCGGTCTTGAGTGCCCATCAAACCATACCACTACCACAGGTCGTTCGGTCTCAATACCCTTCCGATTCGGGTCTGATACAACAGGGACATCCTAACCATACATCTAGACAAGTCCTATGTATGTCATCCAATAATTTGGGAAAGCATCGATGGACACCTTTGGAGAACATCCCATACTATTCCCTCCAATGTCCAAGGACAAAAACGTCAATAGGACATTCCTCAATCCCAAATCATACTTAAGCAATCACATGCTCAATTTCATCACATCATACATGATTGACATATCATCATATAAAAAGATATACAATGTAACATGATTGATCACATATGTCATTATCAAATAAGTAAGCATGGTAACTCAAAATGATATATAGCATGGTACTACTGTTACGAAAGGTATACAACAATCATATGATGTCTAACACATTACTAGGAAAAAAATCTACCACATTTCAAAAATAGCGGTGAGATTCACATAATTCATGTAATTATGATCATAACCGTCCTTACCTTAATCGAATCGAAAATAAGAGCAAGTACCACTTAGAATAGTCTCCAACATAGTGCTTGAACCCTAGGCAACATATATGCAACATTAGAGAAGGAAACAATCAAGTCGGAGATCAAACGGAGCAAAATGAGCAAGTATAGAGTTGCTGTCCTCATCTGGTCGACTGGCTGGTTGACTGACTTAGTCGACCAAGATGAACGCAGTAACGGACTGAATAGTGAATTTGGCCCGAAATCGATCTTCTGGAGCTCGGATCAATCCGAAACTTGGAGGGAATGATTGTAACAGTATAAGGGCACTATACAACAAGTATTAACATGATCTAATGGTCGAATTAGGAATACCCAAATTGAAACCCTATGCTCTATATGCTAAACATCAAGAATTGAATTGGAAATTGTTGCAATGGCAAGGAATGATGGGGAATTAACTAAGGAAATGATAAGAACTAGATTAGAATCATAAACCAATAGTAAATCAGACCTAGCATACATCTACATATCAGTTTAGATCAAAGAATAAATTGAAATGAAAGGAATCAAGGAAATGCAATGCTAGTCATTGTAATGGAAGCATAGCATAGCAAGAATGGAAGGAAAACAATGGAAAGGAAAGGGGAAACACATGACCATGTGTTTGCAAGGTTGTAGCACTTTAGCCATGGTCTCAATAGTAAGAAATAGTAGAGGAATGAGTAGAATAGAGGATGAGAGAGAGAAATCATACCTTGAGGAAGCAATGGAGATGGAATGCAATGATTGAGACCAAGGATCTTCACCAACTTCAAGGAATGGCTTTGGGAAGGTCACTCCTCATTCTATGGAGTCCCAATGATTAGAATAGGGTTCTATTCATGAGGTCCCAATAAGTAGGCTTAAAATAATCAAGAATTTGTGATTTTTGCATTTATTAATCTACTAGTCAACTGACTGGTCGACTGAAGCTTGAACAACAACTTCAGACAAGGAATTGGAAGGCCAGACAGATCCAAATTGTGTTGGGTTTTCTCCTACAAGTCAATCAACAAGTCTAGATTATAGAAATACCTTTGGAACGAGATCAGAAACGCATCATGCACTTCAACTAAGCTTTCCCCTTTCTAGGTGCAGTTTCTCACTGAAAATTGACAGTGCATCCAAGTAAGGTGCATCATTGTCAATGTCCATAGGCTCTGAGTCATACACCGAATCTTCAACTATAAGGGCCCACAAGTCTCTTCTTCCACTACTCCGGGTCTTCGGACCTACAAACAACAAGGGATCCGGGTCGGGTCAGGGTTAGGATAGGGCTGGATTTCACATTAAGTCTTTGAGTGAATCTCCATTCACTCTATTCTTTCCGTGAGTATCACAATGTGATTTCGGTAAAAGCCTAGCATGACTATCATGATTGTTTTCCCTTTTGATCTTATTGATTTCTAATCCATGCTAGGATCTATTCCTAGGTTATTTTCTGACCATGGTCTAATGTTTTCTTATTCCTAGAGTGAATTTCCATTCACTTTAGTCTATTTGTGAAATCTGCAGACTGATTTCAGATTAAGCCTATTATATGATCCATTTGATTTCTATTCCAATGACCATGTTAGATGCTTACATCATGATATATAGTTTCTTTATACTATTTTAGAATTTTTCCTATTAATTTTGGAGTGTTTCGAAGCCTGAACGATAAGTTTCCAATCAAAAATAGGGTTTTCTATCCGTACATAGAATGCTTGGTCTCCCCATTCAACCAGCCCAAGCGACCAAAGGGTACAATGGCAGCAATTGTCCCTGTTTTGGTCATGTTTCATCTCCGATCCTTTAGGGTTTGTTCCTAATACTTAATCCTTGTGTGATTAGGATTTCTTTGGTACTTTGGACCTACCCTTTGATCTATTCTCTAGAGTTTTCGAATCAAGCTTAAGGTGAGTACGTTGACTTACAATTAACATTATTAGATTCTTCATTATGTTAAAACTTGTATGCATGATTTAACTACTGTCTTAGGACCTATTCATTATTGTTATATCTCTGTAATTTCAGAATGTGATTCATTTGTTGATTTGCATACTTGTAAGAATGTGATTGATTCTATTGTGAATGGACCACGACATGTGTTTCAGAATCATATTATGATCTGATTGCCTAGGTTGTAATTGTGGAATGGGGAATGCCACTTGGGTGTTTCTATCTTGGGACACCAATGGAGGTGGTATGGAATGCATTACTATGGTGCCCTTTAGCGCTTTTTGCGATTATTGAATGTCATACCTAAGACTTGTCTAGATGTGTTTGGCTAGGAAAAATCCCATCATATCTCACCCTATCAGCGTGGGTATTGAGGCCGAGTGATCCGTGGAAGTAATGGGGATTGTGGGATCTCAAGACCGGTATCTAATCTGTGAGTGGACGAAACCACATTGTGGAGGCCACTCATTGGTAGGTCACACATAATAAGCTTGGGCTTATGGGTGCTCAAGACCGGTAGACAACCTGTGAGAGGAAATGAGAGATTCTCGTTCATTATATGTGGATGACCAATAGGGTTAAGAATCTGTAGTCCAAGTTGGTTGGAGCCACATGATACAATGACTTTAGGGAGAAAGATACTGGAATGGACAGCCTGGGGTATGGAAGGGACGTATCCAACTCCAAGATTGATATGACTTAGTCGATGATGTGCATTGGGCTAGGTATAACCCTATCATGCGCCAATACTCATATAAATGGTGGAGTGAGAGAGTGGTGACCTAAATCCCAGCCATGGAAGGTCTAAGATGGATGCCCTGACCTAACTATCAAGGAGAACCCAAGATATAAAGATTGTTGAGGGAGAGTGACTGAGACTACCCAGAGGAGTATGGTGTTCTATCTTAATGCGTGTTTGCCACTTGAGACTAGCATCTATAGAGTTAGAAGCATACTTGCATTATTGTCTCATATTATATTGCATCATGCTTGTTCCGAACTGTTTGTAATTGTTATTTGTGATTGAACTACTTGTTGAGTTTTTTTAAACTTGCCCTTTGGGGACAATGTTTGTTAGATGACTTTATAGGTGAGGAAGAGATCCCCAGCTCTTGTGGTGAGGACTCTTCCCTATATGATGCAGCTACGGAAACAAGTGGGAGAAGATAGTGGGCCATGTTATGTCCCGAGTACAAGTCTGGACTACTATGATTTCACCCATTAATAATTATAGACATCGTCTTGTTCGCCATTGGGAACGTGAATTGGATGTAGATCCTCAAATGCAAGTATTCAAGCCCAAGGAGAAAAAGGTGAAGGTCGAAGTAGAAGAAGATTGATTCTTAGATTTCTTTATTCCTTTATTTCAAACAGTTGTAATACATTACAGTTTGGACCTACCTTTCTGCATTTGATTTTAGAGTTTATTTCCGCTATACTCTTTCAATGATTTATTATTGGTATCATTTATTCTGCACTCTAATATTTGTTGTGATATTTCTTAAGATCCATACTTGATTGTTTCTTTAATGATATTTATACAATGATTATTCTTTACTCTTAATTATACTGCTATGCTATGTGGGAGGATGATTGTAGAGAATTGATCTTCGGGGCTATGGATCACACCTTCGGGTATTGCAATTAGGGTACCAGCTGGGGGGATGTGACAAGGGTTAGGTCAGTTTGGTGTCCCTTTCTAGGAAGAATATTCAGCTCAATGATGTGGCTAACAATCTTAGGTTGATGCTGGAACATGGTTTGCTTAATGTTTTTGGTTGGAGGCCAATTGGCAAGAATCACAATGTAATTAGACTTCATTCATGTCTATGTCTTGGGGTGGCTCTTCTTCGTAGGTCCAGAATTTGAGGTCATCTTCAAAGAAAATGCCAAAAAGGGTAGTAATGACAAGGGATGGTCAAACAAATCATCTTCCCTTTCACATAGGAGGCGAGGGTTAGGTTATGTCCCTCCTCTTAATGCCTTAAGTTGGCAAAGAAGTGTTTGACTAGCCTGGATTTTCGGCCTTAAGGGTGCGATGCCACCCCATGTCCCAAAACAACGTCTAAATAGAAAGCTGAGCAAATGTAGCATGGTCAACGGTCTTACCACACTCCACATTTCTATGCTCGATTTTATCATAAAATTGTCGGGCTTAGTCATCCCTAAACCACTTGGTCCTTCATTGTTCAGTTGGAGGAGCCTTAGGTGGTGACTGGTCTGCAAACTCAGCAGGAGGAGGAGCTTTGGATGTAGAAGCACATGTACCTTGACCTCTAAAAGAAGGATTTTTGACCCGAGGAGTCATTATAACCTATCAAACACATGAACGAATTACAAAGGTATGAGTAGTATGAAAATTACTGATATCAAAGGATAATTAGGACAATAGATGGGATTCCTAGAAGAGTGAATTAAACCTTGATTTCAAAAATCAGGACCCTCGAAATTAAATCATAAAGGTTACATCTAGGCTTTTGTTGAACAACAGAAAAGTTGATAGGGTGAAAAATATAGTCAAGAGAAACAAATTCAAGAATGAATGTGAAAATCTCCAGAATTTGTAGCCCTAAAATGTGAAACAGGTTTGGTTGTTTAGGTTAAAATCAGAAATGTGAAGAAGGAAACAATCCAATTCGGTTTTGGGTTGTTAAAGAATCCAAAAAAAAAACCAACAATTATGGTTCCAAGAGTTGCAGCAATTGGTTGTAAGAACTCAAAACAAATGATTTTTCACCCAACCAACTAAGATTCCTAGATTGAGATTGAAGGGAAATAGGAGAGATTAGATCTGGGTACGGGTTTTAACAAAATCCAGAATTCAGTTTAGGCTACTAAGAATTGAAAGCAAATGGAGTTCATGAGTTTCTAAAGAGACAATAATAGAGTTGTAGAGATTCAATGCATATGATTTAATCTTCAAATGCCTAAGATTTTCAGGTATTGAATCAAGAAAAAGGAGAAGCCAGATTTGGTAGGCTTTTACAAAGAAGAAAAAAGAAATTAAATGTTACCGTGGAAGACAAACCAAGGATGAGACGATTTTGATCTTCTACTTGCAGAGGACTTTCGCCAATCGAAGATTTGAGAGGAACGATGTGGGGCTTGGGAAGATCCAACAAAACCATAGAGAAGGAAGAAGATGAAGTTTGAATGAAGAAATGGATTCTATTTCGTTCAAATCCCTTGATGGATCACCGTCTGGCTTGCTGAATTTCCTTTTGGCTCTAAACTAAGTACAAACAGGTGATGTTTAAGAAGTCTAGCTTATTCAAGGAGATCAATGAGCCCAAGTTCCCTTTTAAATTCAACAAATCTATCATCACTTAGGGGTTTGGTAAGTATGTCCACAAATTGATGCTTTATATCAATGAATTCAATAACAACTTCACCCTTTTGGATACAATATTTAAGAAAGTGATGTCTTATGTCAATGTGCTTGGCTCTTGAGTGAAGCACATGGATTTTTGTTGAGTATCAATAGTATTATCACATTTTATAACACATTCTTAAGATGACCTTGTAATCTAATAAAGTTTGTTTCATCCATAACACTTGAGTGCAACACTTCTCAGCCGCTATGTATTCCTCCTTGGTTGTAAAAAAAAACAACACAATTTTGTTTCTTGTTAAACCATGACACTAGGCATCGTCCAAGAAAATGACATGTTCCACTTGTGCTCTTCTAGTTAACATGACAACCGGTGAAATCGGCATTGGAAAAGCTTAATAAGTTAAATTCTTGACCCTTAGGGTACCATAAACCAAAGTTTGATGTGCCTTTTAAATATTTGAATATTTTCTTTACGTCACAAGCATTGGATTGTTTAGGATCGGCTTGATATCTTGCTCAAGCGCAAGTACTAAACAATATATCTGGACTACTAGCTGTCAAATATAGAAGGCTTCGAATCATACCTCTATACTTGGCATCAAAAGGGTCCCTGTCCTAATCCTCTGATATTTTAAGGAGTTCCATTAGCTTTTTGAGAGGACATGTCAAATTTCTTTATAAGTTCCTTAATATACTTGGTTTGACTAATGAGTATTTAATTTTACATTGTTTAATTTGCAAACCAAAAAAGAAATTCAATTCACCCATCATGATCATTTTAACTCATTTCTCATACAAGTGCTAAAATCATAATATATAGATTCATTTGTAGCACTAAAGATAATATCATTCACATATATTTGCACAAAAGTAATATCATTAGTTTTATACTTTACCAACAATGTGGTGTCAAGCTTACCCATTATGAACCTTTTTTGGACTAGGAATTTACTTAACATTTCATACTAAGCCCTTGAAGTTTGTTTAAGTACATATAAAGCCTTTTTAAGTTTGAATACCTGGTTAGAGTAGGTAAAATCTTCAAATCTCGGAGGTTGTACAATATACACTTCCTCTATAATGAATTCATTCAAGAATGCATTTTTCTCGTCCATGTGATATAGTTTGAAGTATTTATGACATACAAAAGCCAATAACATTCTTATGGAATCCAATTGGGTTACGAGTGCATAAGTTTCATCAAATTCAATCCCCTCTTGCTAGTTTACCCTTGAGTGACCAACTTAGCCTTATTTCTAACAATTTGCTCACTCTCATCAAGTTTATTCCTAAATTTTGTTCCTATGATGGTATAGTCTCAAGGTCAAGGAATAAGTTCTTAAAGTGATCTACTCTCTCTCTCTCTCTTTCTCTTTTCTTCATTTTTTCTTCTTTCCTATCATTCCATTTGATTGGGGGGGGGGGTCCTAGAGGCGAAGAAGTTATGGGTTATCCATTCTTTATCATAATACTTTGCAAAATTGTTATTATTATTAAATTCTTCTCCATTGTCACTTTGAATGGTGGTTAGTTATCTCTCTTTGTTTTGAATTTTTCTAATAAGGACAGTAGATACTTCACAAGCACTATCTTTGTGTTTTAGAAATAAAGTCCATGTGTATCTTGAATAATCATCTACGATAACAAATGTATAACATTTACCACCAAAGTTAGCTATGAAAATAGGTTCAAATAAATCTATATGAAGAAGTTCTAGTAGTCTATTAGTTGATACTATATTCTTGAATTTATAAGACATTTTGGTTTGTTTTTCCTTTTGGCATGCAACACAAAAATAGCTTTTATCAAACTTCATTTTAGGAAGATTTCTAACTAAGTTCTTTGATGCAATAATCTCAATTAATTTCATGTTAATGTGACTTAATTTTCAATGTCAAATAAGAGATTCTTCATGTGACATAAGACAAATCATCCTAGGAGACCATTTATAAAAAACACAACTATAAATCTTATCTCTCTAAATGCCTCTTAAGATCATTTTTTTCATTTATATCTTTCACATAACAACATGAAATATCAAATATCACTTGATATCTTATGCTCTACAATTAACTTACACTAAGCAAATTATAAAATAATTTATCAACTAAATAAACATTTGAGATAGAGGTACTCCAATGTTGATTTGACCAATGCCATTTTTTTTTATTATCTCTAAGCTTTGTGAAGAGCTTTGGATTGAACATCATGTGCTTAGAATAACCGCTATCAATGTATCATTCATTTCTTTGGGTGTTCATCAAGCACACCTATGTAAGAAAGAAAAATACATGCATTGATTCCCACAATTATGTGGGTCCACTTTTGTTAGATTTTATGGGTTTTTTTAGGATACCATGTGAGTTGATATCTCTTGAGTCTTTGGAATCTAGGGTCACAAATGTTATAGGATTCTTTAACTTGAGGTTTTTTTATTACTTTGCGCTTGAAAATTTGATTTCTTTGGTTTCCATTGTTCTTATTTTGATAGAAGTTTTGATTTGTTTTAGTTCTTTATTGATTAGACATTTTTGACCTAGCTAATACGTGGTTGAGGCATGCACTCAAAATGAACATAATAGGGATATTACCAAATATAATTGAACATCATATGATTTAGATTTGGCCTAAATTGGTGAAAATATTGATTTATGTTATACTTGATTGATATAGAATAAATAAAAAGGTTTGAACCAGTTCGGATAAACCCAGGTCAAACCAATTCAGATACACCTAGGTCGAACAAACCAAGTCAATGTCGGTTATACAAGCGTAAAGGCAGGATAACAAAGTGAATCCTAGTAGATTGATAACCGAAGACAAAGTATTGGACTCAATAACTCATATTTGAGTAGGACTCAATCACTAAAGTTCGTATTGCAGTCCAAGTAATGTTTTAGTTCGAGATGAACTCATACGTAGAAATCCTATAAAAAGGTAAGGGAGCACAAGAGAAAGGTACGCTGAATAGAACTATTGCTATTCGTATTCTTATTGTTCATTACTTTCTTGTCTTCCTTAATCGGATTCCTAACTAAATCATCGGAGGTGAAAATTGGATCTCCACGGTCGAGCTCATTCTTGCAGGTTCACCTGGATGAAGGGACAAACAAGATTGTGCAGCAACAATTGGAGCTGTCTGTGAGAATCTTGATCAAAAAGCCATCGTGTAAATCTAATCAAGAATCCTGAATCAACTCATTAAATAATGATCGGCAAGTTAGCTTGTGAGGTAATCTTGCCTTCAATTCCCTTTTTCAAATATCCACCCATAAGGATAATTTGGATGTTGCTCGATGTGATTAGGATCGGCAAGAACAATAGACGAGAGTAGCATCGAATGCATCAATTGGTGATTTAATAACCAGAATCACAGCCTAGAAGATCCCTCGGAGACTGAGTACCAGTTACCAGCGATGATGGTCTCCCTTCGATGACTCTCGATGGGCGGACCCCCGATTCGTTGCAGGATCTGCTAGAGTCTCCAGAGCCTCGATCTAGCTGGTCTTGCACTTTGGGTGGTGATACATAATAAAGCCCAGTTGCTTCCAGCGGTGAGGTTGACGAAGGATAACCGGTTGCTGATCTTCACTCACTCGCAGATCACAGGGAGTGAGTTTAAAAAAAGAAAAAACTGTCTTCGGTGTCTACTGTACAAATTGTACAAATGGGAACCTTGCCATATCCAGTGGCAACCATTCACTTGGTGATTTCGTGGAGATCGTTGATGATCTCGGAGGAAAGAGCATCGATCAAAATATCAAAATCGGAGACGGGGTGTGCGACGAGGGTAAGATCCTCTCCTTTAACACCACCTATTATCTTCGTCTTCATCTTCTTCCTTTCTGCCGCCGGTGATTGTATAATTTCGGCTATGGTGGAGGTAGTTGTGGGGGTGCCGAAGACCATGCTTGCATTGTTTCCGGTGATTCCAGCACCTCTCCAGTTCTTAAGCAAGCTAAAAGCTTCCATGGCTGGGATACTCGGAGCGAGAGGATGAAATAGGAATGCTTCATACCGCTTACTTTTGTGGTGCTTATGCTCGAGATAGAGTTCCCGGATCGAAGACTAATACACGCAATTTATGGCTATTTTTCCATGGCATCTTCTCTACATCAACGTCTCCTCCCAACGTCGGAGAAATCAAAGCCGTGAAGGAGGTTACGTTCTCTTTGGGATGTTAACCGAAATTGCTAAACCGGCGGCTGGACCCCGTTGTGATTCCGGCAGTCAAGGCTGATTTGCTTATTCACAAAGATACAAAGACAAAACCTAATCTTGCAGAGCAGGATGAAAAGGGAAGGGCGAGCGTGGTTCTTCTTAAATCTTTTATTCCTTTTTCTATTGCTGTTCTCCCTCTTCAAGATTTATGCTCCTGGTGCTTCACCTTGAGAGCGCTTAAGAGGGGAGAGATAGTGATGGGCACGCGGTTTCCTGGAAACTCATCCAAAATTTCAAGCTGAAGCTCCTCAGTCTTAAAAAAAAAAAAAAAAAGAAGCAAATCTTCAGGCGAAGGAGTTCCGTTAAAAGCATGACGAGTTTGCGATCACTGAGTTCCAAACTGAAGAGCGGAGGAACGAAAAGCAAAAATTCCTCAAACTCAAACAGAAAGAGATCAGTTGGTTGCCGCTGGTGTACTGTTTTCCAAACAAAATGCAGAACACATGTGTTAATGGCTGATGTGTCCAAAATCTGCTCAGCCCTTGGATCTCCACGTGATGTCCTGCAAAACGAAAGCGTCAGATGTGGCCCGACCGTTGGGGTCGGGAGTCCACCTCCGAAGGCTAAGTCAGTTGATGAACTTAATCACAAACGGCTCTGCTAGAAGCAAAGAGCTAATGAATGAAGAAACGGGAAAGGTGATCTAGATAGCAGGACGCTGATAGTTTGGATCTATCAGTATGTATCTGAACCTGAGTCTCAGATAGTATTCTTTTTGATCGATTGATCCCCCCCTCACCTTGTATGGTAGTGAGGTTTATATAGAGTGTACCTTCGAATCTCCTTCGTTGGATGCACTCGAGCCTTCTTCGGGTAGTCGTTGGATCTTATCAATGAGATCCGTTGAGCGATAGACTTCTACTAGTTTGGGCTAGTAGAGGACTCCTGAGATAACCATTAGGTTATGCGATAGTTATCCCTTTGATGATGATTATCCGCAGCCATCAGTTTGAGTCTGCTGTCATCAGGGTGATTACCCTAATCCATAAGTAAGATTAGGGCATGCTTGCAGCAGAATAATCTTTCTTCTTCAGCAAGCCATCTTCCGGATCCGGTTCGCTTGGGAGCGATTCGGTTTTCTCCCTCTCGACCGGGGTCGAGGGTCGGACCAGGTATGAACCCGGTCTGATCATAAATTCTCCACATCATGAGCCCCCCAGACCAAGCGTTCGGTCGATCCCGAGGGCTTGGTTTTAAACTGGGTTCGTCGTCAGGTGATGATCTCTGCGTGCTTCATTAAATGTCATATCACATTTAATGCGGTGGTCACTTTTCCTCGAGAGTTGTGAGTGTAAGGCCCCATATCTTCGTTGCAGTTGATCTGTCGTGGCTCACGTCATCCAAGCGACGGTTTCCGAACGCCTATTTCAAATTCGTGAGTTCAAACTTTCAAAACGTCTTTCAATCTTGATCGTTGATTTTGAATCAATTTCGATCGTTCAGATTCCCGAACACTCGTGTGGGAGTTTTAAAAGCGGTTCGTTGTCTTCGTAGGTTTCATTCTTCCTGTCTGGAATTTGAACCTTTGTTGTCTGCTTCGCGCCTTCCTGCTCTCAAGCTTCCGTCTCACTTGAATCAGTAAGTTTACTGGTCTTTTCTTTTTGTAGTTTACTATAACGAGTAATGGCGGACGATAGGGCTTCTTTAGTACTCCATGTTGGTGATAGCAGTGATGCTTTTGCTTCTCCTGCTCCCGAACAGTCGGATAGTGATAACAAAACCCTAACCGTCCTCCGGCAGGAGTTCGAAACCTCAGCGATTGGAGGGGCAGCATCCTTGTCAAAGGAACTTGCCCTTCTAATCACAAAAGATGGCGCGAACGATACTTTTTCTGTCGAGCGCCTCCATCAGATCTTAACTTCCCGACCACCTGGAGGAGGCTTACTTCTTCGTCCGAAAGTAACCGGGGCCTTCCCTTATCCAAAGAAGACGAGGAGGCCATCAGGAAGAACAAATCCATTCCGTGGTATCAAGAGATACATGGATATGAAATGGAGTATAACTCCATCCTTGAAGATCTTGGGGCTTGGCTCATTGTGAGCTTCTAACCATCATCCTTTGATTTGATCAAGTGATATGTCTTGAATTTTGATTCTTGTCCTTCTTCTTTGCAGTGCCTCCCGTTACGAACCCTGAAAGCATGCGGGTGAAGGCCGCTAGGGCCATTGTGACAGCCGAACAACGATCGCCCAGGGTCTTGACTGCAGATGAAGAGGCTTCTCTTCCCTCTCCCGACCCCTCTTACAGGGGTATCAAGAATATCAGGCCTGTAGCTGATGCTTCGGGTAAAGGGAAGAAACCAATGGTGGAGAGGGCTAACGTCTCCTCCTCCGTCCGAACCAAGAGGAGGCATGACACAATTGATGCTCCCTCCAACAAAAAATCCAAAGCTTCGACGGATGGTGGGGAGGTCTTCATCCCCCAGTGGACCCCGAAGATGACCGACGGGGTCACTCGGGATCCCGAGAAAGCTGTAGAGTGGAGCTCCCTCGGTCTTGCTCCTTCGATCGCCGGGAGTTTGAAGCCCTGGATGACACCTCCCTTGTTAGTCAATCTACAAGGTACCGGTCTTCTTGCTTACTTATGTTTTCATAATTTCTTATGACTTCTTTCGATATCTTTCGTCTTCCCGGGAATGCTTGTGTTGAGCTTTTATCAACACATGGAAGCATTGAGCCGGGTTGGTCGCACCACTCTCCTTGCCGCAAACTTGTGAAGAGAAATTGGCCAAGGCCAATTCCGAAATAGACCAACCGACCGCAGCTACCGTGGAGCTGCAGAAAAAGCATGAGGAAGAAGTGATCTCCCTCAAGGAAGCTCTTGAAGCTTCGAAAATTCGTGTCTCTGCTGCCGAGCGCGAGGCCAGGAAGCAAAAGGCAACTGCCACGTTGTTTGGTGACAGCCTTGAAATCAAAAGTAGGGAGCTCGAAGAACATCCGAAGTTGGCAATCCCTAGCAAGCCCGAGCATATAAAGCCGGACCTTCGGAAGGAGTGCATTCGGAAATACCCGAACAGCGTACCTTTCTCCGAATTGCTAGGTTTCTACAACATTCGGGCTTATCGCATGGGGCGGAACCACGTTTGGGAGCAGATCCTTGGAACGATCCCCGACTTCGACACTTGCTCCTTTTCGTGAGGTATGCCACCCAGAGGTCTTCGGGAAAGTTGGTATGGATCTTCCAGACCGGGCTCGGGGAGAAGATGATCCTTTTCCAGCTGACCCTCAATATGAGGCATATCTGAATGACGAGCCGGCATTTCCAGAGGAGAAATCACAAGCCGAGTCTCAAGTTGTTGCTGTAGAGAAAAGTCCTCCCGACCAGGGTCCCTCGGGCAACAATGAAGAAAAGGCTTAGGGAGTTGTTCTTTTGTAAAGATGTACCCTCAATTTAATGAATAGACATTTCTTCATTCATGTTGGCCTCAAAATTTCCCCGTCTCTCTGAAGTATTGCCTTGAATATCAAAGTATTAATGATAAAACTTATCACTTAACTTTTCATTCCTTGTCGAATAATGATCTTATAGAAATATTGTGAAGATGCATTTTGGGAAGATGCGTTAATCTTCCCCACTACTTCATTTATTGCAAAGTCCGCACGTTTCCCTTCCGCGAAGTTCAAACGTTTTCCGCTTTTTGTATACCATTCACTGTTTCCAATGAATCGGAAATACATCCATTATTTTAATGGCAAGTGCGACGATTGGAGGTTTCTCTCGCATCGGTGCTCGCTTCCACATGTTTCCATGTGGCATCCCTTCGACCGTTGATCTTGCTTTTTGCGGATTTCGAAGCGTCATTTCGATCCGGGTCGTCGGTTGTCCTTAGCCTTCAACCGTCGTCTTATACCTTAGGCTATTTAAAGCCTTCGTGGGTACTCTCCATCTATCCCGACTTCGCAAGATAGATTTGCTAAAGTGCGAAAGCAACCTTTCGTCCTTCGCCTCGCTTCCGTATTCCTCGTACTCCAACGACAACTCTATCCATTTCCCGAACAAGTGAGTTTTTTGATTTCTCATCTCTTTCCCCACTTCCCCCGAAGTAAACTGCACAATAGTTATACTTGGGGTTTAGTTTGTTGGTCCGTCGAAGCTTTAGAAAACTAGGGTTTCCCCATTGTTGCTTGTCGTTTATTTCTGCATCGATACGGCTGGTTTTTTTTGTTGTTTTGCATAGTGGCTCCCAAGATCAACCCGAACTTTATCGAGCAAAATCTTGCAAGAAAAGGGTTGCGTCGGTGGTGGTGGGGCCAGGGTGGTGGTTTCAACTAGTGAATCCTCCAAGCGTAAGGCGATCGCTGGTGGTGAATCTTCAAGTCGATTCCCGCAGCTTCGTTGATGCCGTCCCTACGCCTCCTTTGCCCGAAGTGATCGCTCGTCTTTCCCAGGAAGATCTTGATCACTCCGTTGAAAATGGTGCTGCCGGCACTCCTGCTGGTGAGCTGTTGAGTGCACCCCCGAAGAAGACTCTTCGGGCATCCGAGGCAACTATGTTGGCGTCGATGAAGGTGTGGTCCCAAAGAGTGCTGCTCCTATTTCTAATTCCAGTGCTTGTTTGGCATCCTCCTCCTCTCCTTCGAGTTGGAGGATTTTGCCACCAGGAAGCGCCGTCGGGTGACAAGTGATGAAGCTCAGCCTTTGCTTGATGTAGTTCATCCTTCTCATCCTTCACTCTGAATTAGTGTCAAACGAGTTTGACTGAGCGTTGGAATGGTGTACTGCTGCTCGAATGACTTTTGAGGGCGCAGCTTCTTTCCAAACTTCCAGATGAAGTCTTTACAAAGTCACTTGGTGATGTAAGTCTTTCTTCATTATCCTCTCGATTTTGAAAAATTACTTTTCTCGCTCCTCGCTAACTCGAAAGTTGTTTGCAGGAGTCTTTCTTGGTAACTTCCACAACCAAGTGGAAGCAGTTACTAGACTCGTGAGGTTGAGCAATGAAGTTTCTAGGCTTCGGGAAATCTCTGAAGCTAAAGATGTTGAGATTGCTCGCCTTCGGAATCTAGCTTGGGAGGTGGCAGGAGAAAAGAATTCGATGATTGGTCGTCTTCGGTCGGACTTGGACAATGCCAGGGAGAAGATCCGGCGATCGGAGCGGACAGTTGGAAAGTCGGGAGCTAAAGGATCTAAAACATTACCCGAAAGGCAAGCTGTCGTTCCTTTGCCCGAATCCCTTCCAACTGATGTTCGCAGAGCCTGCGTCTTCAAGTATTTACACAGTAAGCCTTTTGTTGATATGCTGAATGCTTATAACTTGCAGGCATACCGGGATGGTGAGAACGAAGTATGGGAATCAATATTAAGGAAAGATCCTCATTTTGATATGACTCCCAACAAGGTCTTGTTTGCCATCCTGAAGTATTTACCGACACGGGTATTCCTCCTCCCGATTGGACCAAGGATAAGATTGATCCTCCACCTTCCGATCCAGATATTATGCAATATCTGGAAGATTCTCCTGTTTATTCTCCGCTGGAAGAAGTCAATTATGACGAGCTTGTACCGAATGCGAGTTTGGTCGAGGACCATTCTTCTCCTGGACAAGCTGGACAAAGAGTATGAAATTGCGGAGGATTTTTTGAATATCGAAATATTTTTGTAATCCTCATTTCTTCTCTTCTTTTCCTTGACTCCCCACCAATGGTTGACTCATATGTTTGTTCTAGCAAAGTCGCGTCGATCTTGTATAACTTATTAACAGTCACCTGTAATGACTTTCTTCTTTGATCAAAGATTGTATCCAGCTCTTGTAATTATTTTGATACTGGCCTCTTTGGATCTTTTGAAGAAATAAGAAATTACTTTATCTTTGAACTATGCTAGCCACTTGAATCGCCGTTGCATTAGGTCTTAGTTGTCTGAAACAATGCCTTTACTTAAGGATTTCCAGAGAAATACAATAAGTCTGAGAAGGAACTCACTCGGGTTTTAAACCGATGCCTTATACTTAAGGATTTCCGGAGAAATACAATAAGTCTGAGAAGGAACTCACTCGGGTTTTAAACCGATGCCTTATACTTAAGAATAATTCAAAAATTCAATAAGTCTCGAAGGAACTCACTCGGGTTTCAAACCGACGCCTTGCAAAAGGAACTCACTCGGATTTTCATCCGATGCCCCGACTTAAGAAAGTTCGAAAAATTTTCCATAAGCGTTGAAGTGTTGAAGGACCCACACGAATTTTCATCCGATGCCTTATAGTTGGATCTTGTTCTTGAATGTGGTGTATGATGCCCCCCAATCAAAAGATAGTTTGTTGAAAGCAAAAAATTGCATTGATTGAGTTGAAAATGATTACATCACGAACAAAATTGAAATCATCCTCAAGGATAAAACTTTTTGAGATGCCTAGCATTCCACGAACGATCCAACTCTTTCTGGGAATCTATGTTCTTCAGCCTATAAGCTCCTGAACCGACCGGTTTCACAACCATATAGGGTCCTTCCCAGGAAGGGTCCAACTTTCTTTGGTGACGCGGGTCGGAAGCTAGGGTGTTTCTCAACACCAAATCTCCGGCTAAGTACCGACGATTCTTCACTCGAGTATTATAATGAGACGCTATCCTTCTTTGATAATGTTGAGTTCGTGCTATTGCCTTTGCCCGAACTTCGTCCAACAAATCAAGACTATCAAGAAGTCCTTGTTCATTTGCTTTTTCCTCGAACTCACGATCCCATAACGTCGCCGCCATTATCTCCAAAGGTGCCAATGCTTCGGATCCATATGCCAACCTGAATGGAGTTTCTCCTGTAGGTGTTCGAACCGTAGTTCTATAAGCCCACAATACATTATGTAGTTCTTCGACCCAAGAGGCTTTGTCAGCTTCGAGTCTTCTCTTTATTCCTTCCAGTAGCGTTCGGTTAGTAACCTCTACCTGGCCATTGCTTCGGGGGGTATGCCACCGAGGACATACGATGCTCGATCATATATGTTCCACGTAATTGCTCAAATTGTGGACGGTCGAACCGAGTACCATGGTCGGTGATAATTATCTTTGGAATCCCAAAGCGATATATGATTGATTCAAGCACAAATTTCTCCACTTTTTTCTCAGTAATTGTCGCCGTGTAATCGGCTTCTACCCATTTTGTGAAGTAATCAATTGCTACTATCGGATATTCCCGTCCGCTCGATGCCTTGGTGAATTTGCCCATGATATCAATTCCCCACATTGCAAAGGGAATGGGATTTAGAATTGAAGTCATAATTTCCGCCGGGCGCTTCGACATCGTAGCATGAATTTGACAGTTACTACATCGACGAACGTAGTCCAAAGCAGCCTCTTGGATCTTAGGCCAATATAACCCAAGTCTTAGAATTTGGTGGGCCTGTGGCTCGCCACCCATGTGAGCGCCACAAATTCCTTCATAAACCTCAGCCAAAGCTGATTTTGCTCCTTCGGGGCCTATACATCTCATAAGGGGTCCAGCATAAGATCTTTTGTATAGTCTCCCATTCTGAATGACAAATCTAGCTAATCGAATCTTGATCAACCTTGCCTCTACTGGATCCTTGGGTAACTTGTCATCTCTTAGATATTCGATTATTGGATCCATCCAAAGAACGTTCGCTTCAATATAAGAAATTTCTTTCTCATGATTACTTGGAAAAGTTACCTCTTCAATGTAGACCGAAGGGTCTAGATTCTTTTCCTTGGCATTGGCTAGTCGGGATAGCTCATCCGCCACTGAATTTTCATTCCTCGAAATCGAGATATCTTCAAATTCCGAAATTGGTCTCCGAAATGCCCGCACTATCTCCCGATATTTTTGCAAGCGTGGTTCTTTAATGCCATACTCCCCCGGACTTGGTTGACTATAAGCAGAGAGTCACTATAAATAGTAACATCTGCAATAGCTAATGCCTTTGACAACCGAAGTCCTGCTATCAGGGCCTCATATTCCGCTTCGTTATTACTTGCACCAAATGCGAATCTTAAAGCATATCGAATAATAAATCCTGCTGGACTTTTTAATAGAATTCCAGCTCCTGCTCCATCTTTATTACTCGAACCATCCACATATACCTCCCAAGTGGTTGGTATAATGGGATCCTCAATGGTGGGTTCCACCGGTGCAGTAGTTTCTACTACAAAGTCGGCTAATGCCCGAGCCTTGATTGCGCTTCCGGGCTTAAAACTCACTTGGAACTCACTTAGCTCAACCGACCAGGATACCATCCTTCCAAACAAATCAGGTTTGTTAAGAACTTTACTAAGAGGAAAAGTTGTAAATACCTCAATTGGATGAGCTTGAAAATATGGCCTTAGCTTCCTGGCGGCCATCATGAGAGCCAAAGCCTGCTTCTCAATCTGCGAATATCTCATCTCCGCATCTAGCAACACGTGGCTTACATAGTAAATTGGCCACTGTTTCTTATCTTTCTCCCGAACAAGTATTGCACTGACAGCCGTAAGGGATGTTGCTAGATATAGCTGTAATATTTCCCCCTTCTCTGGTCCGGGACAGGATCGGTGGTTGTCCAAGTGCTTCTTTTAATTCCTTGAAAGCTTTTTCGGCACTCTTCAGTCCACTTTGCTTCCTTATCGCCCTTCGTGTCTTTAAGTGCCTTGAAGAAAGGCAAGCATTTTTCTCCGGACTTGGAGATAAATTGATTTAAGGCAAGCAACTCTCCCTGTCAAACATTGTACATCCCGAACGGTTTTGGGAGCCTCCATATCAATCGAGCTTGTATTTTGGCAGGATTTGCCTCAATTCCCCTCTCGTGATACCATGAAACCCAAGAATTTGCCCGAGGAGACTCCAAAGGCACATTTTTCGGGGTTCAACTTCATTTGATGTTTCCTCGCATCGAGAAAACCTCGATCAAATCTGCAATGTGATTTGCTTTTGTAAAGCTTTTCACCAAGCATGTCGTCAACATATGCTTCAACATTCTTTCCTATCAGCTCTTTGAAAATCTTGTTGACGGCCCTCTGATATGTTGCTCTTGCATTCTTCAGGCCAAAAGGCATGACCTTGTAATAATAGCTTTCACGATCAATCATGAAAGCCGTATACTTCTCATCCTCCTTATTCATAAGGATCCGATTATACCTCGAGTAGGCATCCATGAAACTTAAAGTTTCATATCCCGCAGATAGCATCTATCAAGAGGTCAATCCGAGGCAACGGGTAGCAATCTTTTGGGCAAGCTTTGTTTAGATCCGTGTAGTCTGTACACATCCTCCACTTCCCATTCGCCATTTTCACCATCACCACGTTGGCCAACCAAGTTGGGCACTCGATTGGTTCTATGAAACCAGAATTCTTAAGTTTTTCAACTTCGTTCCGGACGGCTTCATACTTTTCAATAGAGAAATTTCTTCTTTTCGTATCATTGGTTTCGCCTTAGGGTCTATCCGAGTTTGTGCTCCGCAATGGCCCGATCGATCCCGGGCATGTCCTCAGCAGACCATGCGAATACATCTTTATTGTGTTGAAGAAATAACTTCAACTCATCTTTAAACTCTTCCACTGTTCGGACCCGATATAAGTAATCTTTTTCTCATCCTCGGTACATAGCTGGATTTGCTCCAGTTTCTCCACTGGTTCGGGCCTTTGCATCTCTGTCTCTTCCCGATCATCTCGAACTTCTATGGGGAGGGCAGTAACCTTCCTCGGACCCTCCTTGTCTTTTAAATAGGCAACATAACACCGCCGAGAGATCTTCCGGTCGAGGAGACTTGACCGATTCCCATATCAGTCGGGAATTTTATCTTCAGGTGCTTTGTCGAAACAATAGCACCTATCTTGGTTAAAGATGGTCGCCCGAGAATCATATTATGGGCTGGTAGTTCTCGAACCACCAAAAAATTGATTCGGACAGTTGTTTCTTTAGGAAAACTTCCAATGGAAAGATCCAACTGAACCGATCCTTCCGCTATCGCAGAGATGACCCCGCAAAGCCATATAGGTGTGTAGATGAAGGTTTCATCAAGTCCCGATCCACCTTCAATTTTTGATACACTTCGTAAGAAATTAGGTCAGCTGCAGACCCTGTATCAATCAATACTCTATGCACTTCCCGCCGTGCAATCTCTACCTTGATGACTATAGCATCATCATGAGGTAAACAAACGTCTCTTTCGTCTTCTTCGCTAAAGGTGACAGAATCTTCACCATTCAGCTTCTTCCGCTTCTGCGCCTCTCCGGCTCCAACAAATTTGGATTTGGTTTTTAAACTCCTGAATGATTCGGGCTCTGGACCCCCGAAGATGGTAAGAATCGGTGACCGAGTAGCAGCTTCAATCACCTCCTTGCCTTTTTTAGACTTCGGGGCCTCCCTCGATCGTTACGAACTAACCGAACGATCCCTTTTAGGGGCAGCCGCACGTGGCCCACGTGGCTCCTCCCTTCTCCCCGCTTACAAACCGGATAGATGTCCCCGAGATATCAATCTCTCAATATCTGCCTTCAGATGGCGACAGTCATTAGTGTAATGACCATAGTCCTTGTGGAATCGACAATACTTTTCCCGATCCTGCTGCTCTCCGGGTTTCAAAAGAATTTTAGGCGGCCACTTCAAAATATTTTTTCTTTTGAGGATATTCAAAATATCGGCCCGAGGAGCATTCAATGGAGTGTACTCACTTCTACCGGGGGATCTTTGGTGCCAAGGTTGGGATCTTCCAACCCGATCGCGAACATTCTTCTTTGTCTTCTCGCTTCGCTTAGGAGCCTTTTGTTCCTTATTGGAGACTTTATTATCTCCTTGGCGCGCATCTAGAATCTCCATGACTTCAGCCTCGTTTCGGCGTCTCCGTACCAACCTCAGCATAAGTCGTGGGTATATCCCGTAGTAATAACTCCAGGAGTTTCCGATTTGTGAGTCCTGTGAATAGAGCGGTTCGGCTACTTGTTCATCCAAGTTTTCTATCTCCATCGTCACTTTGTTGAATCTTTTCGGAAACTCTCGATCGATTCGTTCTTTCCTTGTTTGACAAGAAACAAGGTTTCTTCCGTTTTCTTGACTCGTATCCCACTGTGGAATCGCCCTATGAATTGGCGCGCCAATTCGTCAAAGTTCACGATCCTTCCCGAGAAGAGGTTAGAAAACCACTTTTGTGCCGCTCCAGTTAGAGATGAACCGAAAACCCGCATAAAATTTCATCGAATTACTCGAAACCGCCATGGTCTATTGGTAATAGCCGATGTGAGCTGTTGGATCTCCGGAGCCATCGAATGTTGAGAAGGTAGGCAAACGGAAGTTATGGGGAAATCGATATCCCACAATTGGCTCAGCAGAAAAGGAGTCTTCCGAATGAATGAGTAAATATCCTCGATTATTCTTCCCTTAGCCAATTGCCCTAACTTCTCATTGATGTTGGCCAATTCTTGACCAATGCGGGTCGGGTGATCTTCAGCAATACGATCACGACCTCGATTAACACGATCATCACGTGCTACTCGATCATCATGAACAGCCCGTCCTTCACGAAAGTTTCTCTCGTCACGAATCGCTCGATCATCACGAACGGTTCTTCGACGGTGGGTGAGTGAGTTCTTACCCTCGTATCCAACCTTGTATTTGAATCGGTTGTACTCTCTTGCGGTCCGTCGAACAGATCGCCTCGCCTTGGTTGATCATCAATCCTCCGAAGTCCTCGGTCTCCTTCACGGAAATTCTGATCAACATTCCGGTCTTCAGCCATTCTTTGGTCACGTGGCAATGCACGTCTCCCTGAATCGTGTTGATCGGGTTCTTGTGGTAAAACCACTCGTCTGGTGAGCACGCGGAGTGCTTGGCTCACCTTCAAGAGTTGAATCTTTACCTGATCCAATTGATCTTGGATTGTATCAAGAGGAAGATTACGTCCTCCCCGGCCATCATCCACCTCGATAGGATTTTGGCTTTCCGGGGAATATCTGGATTATTCACCCCGGTGTATCCGAACACCGGAATTGCGTTGTGCAGCGGCTGCTGCGGCTGCTGATCTAGTCACCATGGCTTTTTCAAGTCTTTCCCACGAGACGGCGCCAAATGATGCGTCCAAAATCTGCTTAGCCCTTGGATCTCCACGTGATGTCCCGCAAAACGAAAGCGTCGGATGTGGCCCGACCGTTGGGGTCGGGAGTCCACCTCCGAAGGCTAAGTCGTTGATGAACTTAATCACAAACGGCTCGCTAGAAGCACGAGCTAATGAATGAAGAAACGGGAAAGGTGATCTAGATAGTAGGACGCTGATAGTTTGGATCTATCAGTATGTATCTGAACCTGAGTCTCAGATAGTATTCTTTTTGATCGATTGATCCCCCCCTCACCTTGTATGGTAGTGAGGTTTATATAGAGTGTACCTTCGAATCTCCTTCGTTGGATGCACTCGAGCCTTCTTCGGGTATTCGTTGGATCTTATCAATGAGATCCGTTGAGCGATAGACTTCTACTAGTTTGGGCTAGTAGAGGACTCCTGAGATAACCGTTAGGTTATGCGATAGTTATCCCTTTGATGATGATTATCCGCAGCTGTCAGTTTGAGTTTGCTACCATCAGGGTGATTACCCTAATCCATAAGTAAGATTAGGGCACGCTTGCAGCCGAATAATCTTTCTTCTTCAGCAAGCCATCTTCAGGATCCGGTTCGCTCGGGAGCGATTCGGTTTTCTCCGTCTCGACCGGGGTCGAGGGTCGGACCAGGTATGAACTCGGTCTGATCATAAATTCTCCACATCAATGGCAATCTCCACATGTTCAAATTCTTGAGACATACAGAAGCCAAAGAAGTTGTTCCAACAGTCCTTGGAAACCTATGCATCGACAGTGAAGATATACAATCATGTGTTCAATTCCAAATATAGCTTCTACCAAGCTTTGCTTGCAGGTTCTGAGAAGAGGTTAAAAGAATCAATCGCAACCGTTCATAGATTTGCTAATAAAATCATGTGGTCAAGAATGGAGGCCAAGCAAGAATCTGTAGATCTACTTTCTCGATTCATTGGGAGCAACTCTAACGAGTCTAACTCGCCCGAGTTCCTTCGCGATATCATCACTCTCATGGTTGTTCTGGATCCTTGGTTCACGCGAGTACGTGAAGTAGAACATTCTGAAAGAGCTGAAAGAAATTCGGACACATAACGGGAAGAATATCATCGATACATACAGCTTCTATGAGCTACAACAGATGCAGTATCTGCAAGCTGTGATTTTAGAGAAGAGAGAGCAACCATTACAATCTAACTTCAGATTCAGTTGCAAAGAGAGAACCAAGCTGGAAGAGGAGTTTGATTTTCAAGGCTTCAAGCCAATTGCAAGCTGCTGCAGCACAAGAAACCAGTCTTATTAATTGGAATGCCCAAAGATAATTTGAAACAAGAGGATTTTATCGCTGCTACAAATAGACCAAACATGGCTCGATTACCATTCTGAGAAGAACTTCACATTCAACCCAAGTGCTATCCGAGACTTGAATGACATGGTACCAGCTTAGATCCAAAAATCATCAAAAATAAGAACAAAAACAGCTTATCCTTGTGTGCAAAGAAGCATCTTGGCTTATTCTAGTCGAGAATTGCAATATATTGCACCAAAAGAGACGAGTTCATAATGGGAGTACAACAGTAAGATGTCCAAAGTAGAAGATGAGATGTCTTTTGGAAAAAATGACACCAATCAAAAGGCATCTTCTCAATCCCAACTCTATTGGTAATCAACCAATCGATTTACCAGTACAAATCAAGGGACCAAATCTGTCAATTACCTTTCCGAATGCTGAGAACGTTCCAACATCAAGGATTGAAGACGAGGTGACGCTACAAACAATCAGAGATAGTTCGAAATATTGAAAATTCTTCTATTGCCCTAAGAACTCGGAATGTTGAAGGAGCAAAAGGAATTCAGTTAATTCAAAACCAAAGTATGGCAACTCAACGACCCAACTCACAAAAGGTTGTAAGCTTACTAAGGCATGGCCCAGATTTAGGCCCACCTCTAGCTGAAGCCCAAATTGAACAAAAGAAGACCGACCAGGTTCGATTCGGTTCGATCGTATATGGTCAAACCACAGACCGATGATATGCTTGACCAACACTGAACTGTTTATGCTCGGCAAAAACTAGCTTAATGACTATCTATAGGTCGCTTCTAGAGCATATCATCTACAATACCCAGAAACTGGGCAACAAGTTCCTCGATCATAAAATCCAAGCAATTTCAGTAAATACAATCAAATGAATACTATCCGATGCAAAGATGAAGTGCTCGACCAAGAAAAGTTCGAAGGATTCTACAGTCAAAACTGCGTCCAACCATGTGATTACATTCACAAAATCAAAAAGAGTAAGACCTAAGAAATTAGGCATCAAAGAAAAAGACCTATGAAATTATGCAATTAAAAAAAAAAAAAAAAAGACCTAAGTTCCTTAGGCACGAAAAGCCCTAAGGTCCTTAGGCAGAAAAAGCCCTAAAGTTCCTTAGGCACAAAAAAGACCTGTTGGTGCAACCTAGAGGGGGGGGGTGATTAGGTTGCAATTAGTGGATTGTCCCAATTTTTCGCTTTGTGCGGAAATACAAGGTAAATTGAAAATTCAAATGAAATTAAACAATACAATGAACCACAAGAAAAGTATTTTATAGTGGTTCGACTTTGCAAGTCTATGTCCACTCCTCTCTTGGCCTCAAGAGAGTATTCCACTATTGAGTCTCTTTCAATACAATGGGTAGAGATCAAACCCCTACAATAATCTTTGTTATGGGGCAAGAGAACCCTTTACAATCATTGTTTAGCAAGTAGGTCAAGAGGACCCCTTAACAATCTTTGTTTACGGGCAAGAGCACCCAAGCAATCTTTGTTCACGGCCAAGAGCACCCAAGCGATCTTTGTTCACGGGCAAGAGCACCCAATGACCAATTCTAATCTACCAACCTAGATTAGAATTGAAACAGTTACAAAGGAAGGATGTTACCTTACAAGAGGTGTGACACTTTACCTCTTGTGTGAATGTGATGCAATGTGAGTTGTATGCTCAGATGGAAATGTATGCGCCACCGACGCCTTTAATCACCTCAAGCTTGGCTTTCACAAGCTTAGAAACACCTTGGTATATTTCTTAAAGGTTGGGGAGAAGGTGAAAGGCAAAGCATAAGGCTTTCTTGCAATTTGAGAGCTTAGGATCACTTGGGGAGTGGGTGATCAAGTGTGAGTGTTCTTACTCTCAAATGAGGTGAATTGGGTTTATATAGAGCACCTTTGAACCAATCCCCAACGGATAGAAAACGGACACATTTTAAGTCCACTTTTCAGCCTAGACGGACGTCCGTATGGTCAGATGGTCATCCGTCTAAAAAGACCCGTTCAACTAGCCATTATAGGCTATTTTTACACCAGACGGAATTTCGTTTGGGCAGACAGTCATCCGTCTCAGAAAAGAGCCGTTGCAAACTAGCCGTTATGGCTTAGTTAAATCCAGACGGAATTCCGTCGACCAGACGGTCAGCCGTCTGCCAGACGATCATCCGTCTCAGACGGAAATTCGTTTGAGCTTCTGTGACTTGGAATCAGTCACAATAAACTAGACGGTTGACCATCTGAACCCTGTTTTGCTGAATTAAGTTGGGGCTGGGACATGGCTTGGTTTTTGGACTTTTTGGTCAACCCTAAGCATTGTACACCTCACTAACATGTCCTAGGTCACTCTAGTAATATGAATTCCATATAATTGATGCATTTACATGAATGTGTATGCGAGAGTGTCCTAAGCCCTAATTCAGCCTAAGTCTTGATCTTCGACTTGATCTTCGACTTGATTTTGTGCAACGATCTTCATGGTCATCTTGACTTAGACTTCATGTCCATCTTCATGTCTATCTTGGCATGATCTTGGCTTTGACTTGAGCATATGGCTTTGACTTGGAGTTGGTCCTTTTGTTCTCATCTTGAACTAAAACATCATAACTCAATATAGCCATTAGTAATTAATGCTTATTATCATCAAAACCAATAGAGGCTGATGTGGCAAATGCTGACATGGCATTTCCCAACAAGACCTAAGTTCCTTAGGCACGAAAAGCCCTAAGTTCCTTAGGCACGAAAAAGCCCTAAGTTCTTTAGGCAGAAAAAAAAGCCCTAAGTTCCTTAGGCACGAAAAGCCCTAAGTTCCTTAGGCAGAAAAAAGCCCTAAGTTCCTTAGGCAGGAAAAAAACCCTAAGTCCGGCGGGGAAGCAAGCCTTAGGCAGAAAAAAAGCCCTAAGTTCATTAGGCAGGAAAAAAGCCCTAAGTTCCTTAGGCACGAAAAGCCCTAAGTACCTTAGGCGAAAAAAGCCAAAAAGCCCTAAGTTCCTTAGGCAGAAAAAAAGCCCTAAGTTCCTTAGGCACGAAAAGCCCTAAGTTCCTTAGGCAGAAAAAAGCCCTAAGTTCCTTAGGCAGAAAAAAAGCCCTAAGTTCCTTAGGCACGAAAAGCCCTAAGTTCCTTAGGCAGAAAAAGCTCTAAGTTCCTTAGGCAGAAAAAAGCCCTAAGTTCCTTAGGCACGAAAAAACTCTAAGTTCCTTAGGCAGAAAAAAGCCCCAAGTTCTTTAGGCACGAAATAGCCCTAAGTTCTTTAGGCAAGAAAATATGCAAAAGCATAGAAGTAGCCATGCTCGACGAAAGAGGTCTAGATATCAAGTCTAAGAGACTACTATACTAGAAACCTATGAGTTGACTAGACCAATAAATTTGCTCGACCACCTTTAGGAAGAAAATGGGCTTCACAAATGAGTAAGACCCATTGAAGTCTTTGGGCTTCTTAAGTAAGACCTAAGTTCCTTAGACATCAAAAAGAGTAAGACCTAAGAAATTAGATATTAAAGAAAAGACCTAAGATCCTTAGGCAAAAAAGACCTAAAGATACTTAGGCAGACAAGCCCTAAAATTCCTTAGGCACGAAAACTTCAACGATTTTTCTTACTCAAGTTATCATGCCCGGGGGGTAATTGGTTATAACCGAGCAGTTGTTGACAAACAAATACTTGGCCTTATGACCAAAACAAACCCTTACCGAACATCATGGCTTGGATGATAAACAGGCACAACATATGACCGAACAAAGATACTTATTACATCGTGTTTGGGGAAGAACCGAACATAAAGACCTATTTACTTCAAATTCACATCATGTCTGGAGAACAACCGAACACAGAGATCTATTTACTTCAACTAACGTTGTGTTCGGGAAATAACCGAACCCAAGGGCTTCCAAAAAAGGTGTAACACCTAAGGGCTTCTAAATAAGGTGTAAGACCTAAGATACTTTAGGCTTTAGAAAATAAAAAGGTGTAAGACCTAAGATACTTAGGCTTCCGAAAATAAAAAAGGTATAAGACCTAAATTTAGGCTTCCAGCAATGTAGTGTGCAAATACGTCACGAGCACCGTAGTGTGCAAATAAAGTCACCATGCTCAGAGGAAGTGGTCGAACATATATCTACATATACCGAGCAGGTAACCATGGCAATTGACAAAATCTTCAATCAAAGAGGAGGATGATCAATGATAATTCAATAGCCAAAGAGACAATGAAGAAGACTAAAAGATTTATGAAAGGATTAGCATAATGCTTGCCCAATACAGGGTCAACCAAACAACTTCAAATGAAAGCTCACGAGCTTGACCAGGTTGGTGATTCTTCTCAACCACAACCAGTTCGACCAGATCAATGGTTTGAGCACTATGAAAATTCAGATGCATTTCGACTGGAACAATGGCTTAAACGGAGACGATACAAAAAACCTAAACTCCTTAGGCACCAAAAGACCTAAGTTTCTTAGGCATTGAAAGACCTAAGAACCTTGGGCACCAAAAGACCTAAGTTTCTTAGGCACTAAAAGACTTAAACTCCTTAGGCACCAAAAGACCTAAGTTTCTTAGGCATTGAAAGACCTAAACTCTTAGGCACCAAAAGACCTAAGTTTCTTAGGCACTGAAAGACCTAAACTCTTAGGCACCAAAAGACCTAAGTTTCTTAGGCACTGAAAGACCTAAGACCCTTGGGCACCAAAAGACCTAAATTTTTTAGGCATAATTTTCTAAAGTATATCATTACAGCTCAAGAAAAAAACCGAGCTATAATGCTCGGGGGGTAGAAAAAGACCTAAGTCCCTTAGGCGCCAAATGACCTAAATTTTTTAGGCACCAAAAACCGACATACGGTGGTCGGAAAAGGATGACCTATTGTGTTCAGTAAGGAATGACTCATGGAATAACTTATGGTGTTAGACATCCAGTCAAAATCCTTAACCGAACTATAGTACTTTGGGAAATAAAACACCAAAAAAAGACCTAAATAAACTTAGGCAAGAAGGGATTTTGAAATTTCTGCAAATTCTCGTCTTCTTCACAGGTGAAAACGGAAAGTCCCAGCATAAATGAAGTGAAAGAGAAACAGTAGGTTCTTATACTTTTCGGAAAATCCTAATCTAAGGGACCAAACGGGAAGACTACAGAACTTCTAAAAAACATGTTGATCTGACGTCTCCAATAAAACCCCCATCTAACGTCCTTGAAAAAACTGATATCTTACATCCTCTAAAAGATTCAAATCTAGAGGTTAAGATGAAGAGATAAAAACGGTTGAAATTCAAGGCTTTTAAAATTTGAAAGATCATGATGAAGTGCCATAAATATGTGGCCACGTGTCGATAAAGCTGCTCTTTCAAAAAATGTGCGCCGTCGTTCCAGTTCTTACGGCTCAACGTCATCTCAAGTGATGTTAGCAAAATAAAAACCAGATTTCTCAGATACAAAAGACTCAAAGTTATGTTGGTCGGAAGTTCAAGCATGTTCGGCCATCAAATCTCTAAAATCCGAACAACATGAAGCTCGGACTTCAGAGATTGGGGGGCTTATGATATAGAATAAATAAAATGGCTCAAACCAGTTCGGATAAACCCAGGTCAGACCAGGCCGGATAAACCCAAGTCAAACCAGTTCGGATACACCTAGGTCGAACAGACCAAGTCAAGGTCGGTTATACAAGCGTAAAGGTAGGTTAACAAAGTGAATCCTAGTAGATTGATAACCGAAGACAAAGTATTCGACTGGGACTCAATAACTCATATTTGAGTAGGACTCAATCACTAAAGTTCGTATTGCAATCCAAGTAATGTTTTAGTTTGAGATGAACTCATACGTAGAAAACCTGTAAAAAGGTAAGGGAGCACAAGAGAAAGCTACGTTGAATAGAACTATCTCTATTCGTATTCTTATTGTTCATTACTTTTTTGTCTTCCTTAGTCGGATTCCTAACTAGAACGTCGGAGGTGAAAACTCGACCTCCACGGTCGAGCTCATTCTTGCAGGTTCATCCGGCTGAAGGGACGAACAGGATTGTGCAGCAACAGTAATATTGATTGTGGATATCCATCACCCCCAAATAGACAATACTTCCAATTGAAGATCTCAACCACCTCAACATGCAATCTTGGTGATTCACATTCCCATCTTAATTGTATATTACAGTGATCTCAACACACAATGTTGGCAGTCAATATTTCCATTCTATGCACCTTCTATCTTGAACAGCAATCTATCCTTCCATATGAAGATTATCTTATTGTGTGTGAGAATCATATATTGTATTTCTTTGTACACTCTAATATTACCATATCAAAGAAGATGCTAGTTCCATTATAAATATTTAATAACCAACTCAGTAGATGAGTTGAACTTATCTTGTCTTTCTTCTTTAGATTCAATATATCTCCTTTATTTTATAACACGTTATCAGCACGATTCCGCTCGAAGTAATTGTGTTTTTGAGCACAACTCTGCTGAAGTAATTGTGAATGACTTCGCTCAAAGTATTGCGTTTTGAAAAAAAAGATGACAAACTATGTATCATTATGTTTTCTCTTCTAAGGTGAAAAGGACAATCTACTTCCTTGTAATTGCTTTCTGAAACTAATAGAGTTTCTCTTATCTATCTTGCAATGTAAGTATATCATGATTATCATATGTGATTTACTGAATCTTAGAATCAAACACATGATAAGATATTAGATCATTAAGTTTTATTGAATACGATATGATTTATTTGAGAATTTTATCCAAATTTAAACATGCTAAAAATTGTATCCTGACGTCTGCATCGCAAGACAACATTGTATCCTGACGTTTGCATCGCCAAACTCCTCCCAATAGCTCTCACGATCGAAGAAAGTCTATCTAGTCTAGCAAGGGTGGCCCTCAAAGAGAGCTCTTCTAGTGCAACAATTGTCAATGGTCTCCTTTCAAAGAAACCCAAATATGACAAGGTTATAAAGGACTGCATGGACACCTATGGAGACGCCATTTATCAGATGTGCAAGTCAACTGTGACACTGAATGGAAAGCTCGACATTGTAGCCTTTGACAACTTGAAGACGTGGATGAGTGCAGCACTTACGAACGAGGATACATGTGAGGAGGGATTGGAATCAGTGAAATCGGATTTACTTGGTCTTGTGGTGGCAGGCAAGAAGTTGATAAGCATTACCCTTACCTTCATCAATAAGTTAGCTTGATTATGGTTTATCTCTTGAGTCTAGGCTACTTCGCATGGTTCTTCTCGATAAAGTTTTTTTTCTCAGAAAAAAAAGAAGGAAACACCTTGTAGGGAAGATTTTGGCCATATGATTTCATTGTGGTATCTGATATCGTATTAATTTATAAATTTAGTTGAGGTTTTGAAAAGCAAAGTGTAGATTCCTCAAAGGGACTCTCTATGGATATAATTGCCTGAATTCTATGTTGTGTAATTTATTTTCAAACATAAGAAATAAAATTGCAATACAACTAGAATTTGAAGATCCTTAGCTGATTTTGATAACATAACGTTGTAGTAGCACCAATCTTCGATAGAAAAGGCGTAGTCACACCGTTAGTGTTGCCTTTTTTTAGGTTACAGATGCACCATACCGTCAAGGGTTGTTCCTTGGCACCACCACCAACAAGATAAAAACCTCCAACTAGAAGATGAAGCATTTCTTGTACTCCCTCCAAGAGAGCCAAAAGTTACACCACAACACTAAAAAAAAAAAAAAAAAACCAAAAGTTAAAAGAGACATTGCAAGAAAGTAAATAAGAATGCAATGCATGTGTGTATCGTATCAATTACATAGTTTACAAGAATGGCGTTACGTTTATATTGGCCGAAAACCATACTCTACACCACATGAGCTCCTCATGGTGATGAATTAGGCCATCAAACAACCTACCCCACTAAAGTAAAGAAAGAATTCCCACTAATAAGGTCATTGAAAATTAGATTTATTCCTTTTTTTCAATGCAAGAAAACTAGGCTATGCGCTTGGGAGAATAGCAAATAAAAAGTTGTATATGGTGTGGTGTGTACATTCATCATTTCCTTTTATGGTTAATCCTTCTCTACTTTGGGGTAATCATTAGATTTTCTCTTCATCTAAGATTTGATGATAGTTCGCACCTTTCTCCATTCTATTACTTCCCTTTTATCCTCTAGATAAATATTATAGAGTGTTTAGTTTAAGCTTTTCTTTGACCAAAAAATTATGATTTTTATGATTGTGTTATGTACCAAAGCTAAAACATGGCCCAACGTGAAAAAGGCAGCGATAGCTTTGTCCGAGTTTTGCCTAATTTCAAAGTCTAGAAAGCCCTATTGATGCGTCCAAAATCTGCTCAACCCTTAGATCTCCTCGTGATGTCCTGCAAAACAAAAGCGTCAGATGTGGCCCGACCGCTGGGGTCGGGAGTCCACCTCCGAACGCTAAGTCAGTTGATGAACTTAATCACAAAACGGCTCTGCTGGAAGCGCAGAGCTAAGGAATGAAGAACTGGGAAAGGTGATCTAGATAGCAGATCGCTGATAGTTTAGGTCTATCAGTATGTATCTGAACCTGAGTCTCAGATAGTATTCTTTTCGATCCTCCCACCTTGTATGGTAGTGAGGTTTATATAGAGTGTACCTTTGAATCTCCTTCGTTGGATGCACTTGAGCCTTCTTCGGGTAGTCGTTGGATCTTAACAGTTAGATCCGTTGAGCAATAGACTTCTACTAGTTTGGACTAGTAGAGGACTCCTGAGACAACCTTTAGGTTATGTGATGATTATCCCTTCGATAATGATATTCGCAGCCGTCAATTCGAGTCGGCCATCATTAGGGTGATTACCCTAATCCATAAGTAGGATTAGGGCGCACTTGCAGCCGAATAAGCTTTCTTCTTCAGCAAGCCATCTTTTGGATCCGGTTCTCTCGGGAGCGAGTCGGTTCTCTCCGTCTCGACCGGGGTCGAGGGTCGGACCAGGTATGCACCCGGTCTGATCATAATCTCTCTGTATCACGAGCCCCCTAGACCAAGCGTTCGGTCGATCCCGAGGGCTTGGTTTTTAACTGGGTTCATCGTTAAGTGATAATCTCTGCGTGCTTCATTAAATGTCATATCTCCTTGCAGTTGATCTATCGTGGCTCACGTCATCCAAGCGACGGTTTCCGAACGCCTATTTCGGATTCGTGAGTTCAAACTTTCAAAACGTCTTTCAATCTTGATCGTTGATTTTGAATCAATCTCGATAGTTTAGATTCCCGAACACTCGTGCGGGAGTTTTAAAAGCGGTTCGTTGTCTTCATAGGTTTCATTCTTCCTGTCTGGAATTTGTACCTTTGTTGTCTGCTTCGCACCTTCTTGCTCTCAAGCTTCCGCCTCACTGAATCAGTAAGTTTACTGGTCTTTTTCTTTTTGTAGTTTACTGAAACAAGTAATGGCGGACGATAGGGCTTCTCTGGTACCCAATGTTGGTAATAGCAGTGAGGCTTTTGCTTCTCCTGTTCCCGAACAGTCGGATAGTGATAACAAAACCCTAACTGTCCTCTGGCGCGAGTTCGCTGAAGTTTCTCAAAAAGGTTTAGAAAGAAAAACCGAAACTTCTCCTGTCCTTCTCGAGTCTGGATCTTCCAAGATTGTTGAGTCTTCTAGGCAGCCTCAAACTTCCAGGTCCGATGGTGGACCTGGCTTTGTTCCCTCCATTTACAATGAGGAAACCCTTCTTTCAGCTCTCCAAGATTTTGATTTTCCTTCCTCTTATCAGGTTAGGGCTCCCCACCCTGATGAGAGGGTTGATTCATCCCTTTCGGGTGAATTTTCTCTGTATATAGATGCACTGGAAAGCGGGGTTCGCTTTCCCCTTTTTAATCCTTTGTTCTCCGCAGTTCTGAATCATTGGAACATTTGTCCCGGAATGCTCCTCCCCAATAGCTGGCGTCTCATCATCGGCTTCTTGGGTTTGTGTTTTGAACTTGGCATTACGCCATCTCTTTCTCTCTTTGTACATTTTCATGTTCTTTTTATCTCCCATCCTCCCGGATGGGTTTTTCAGTCCAAACGCAATAAGGCTGAACTTGATTGGAGGGGCAGCATCCTTGTCAAAGGAACTTGCCCTTCTAACCACAAAAGATGGCGCGAACGATACTTTTTCTGTCGAGCGCCTCCATCAGATCTTAACTTCCCAACCACCTGGAGGAGGTGTACTTCTTCTTCCGAGAATAACCGAGGCCTTCCCTTATCCAGAGAAGACGAGGCGGCCGTCAGGAAGATCAAATCCATTCCATGGTATCAAGAGATACATGGACTTGAAGTGGAGTATAACTCCATCCTTTAGTACTGGGGCTTGGCTCATTGTGAGCTTCTAACCACCATCCTTTCATTTGACTAAAGTGATATGTCTTTAATTCTGACTCATGTCATTCTTCTTTGTAGTGCCTCCAAGAATGAACCGTGAAAGCCTGCGGGTGAAGGCCGCTAGGGCCGTTGTGACAGCCGAGCAACGATCACCCAGAGTCTTGACCGTAGATCAAGAGGCTTCTATTCCCTCTCCCGACCCCTCTTATAGGGGTATTAGGAATATCAGGCCCGTGGCTGATGCTTCGGGTAAAGGGAAGAAACCGATGGTGGAGAGGTCTAATGTCTCTTCCTCCGCCCTAACCAAGAGGAGGCATGACACAATTGATGCTCCCTCCAATAAAAAATCCAAAGCTTCAACGGATGGTGAGGAGGTCTTCACCCCCCAGTGGACCCTGAAGCTGACCGACAGGGTGACTCGGGACCCTGAGAAAGCTGCAGAATGGAGCTCCCTCAGTCTTGCTCCTTCTGATCGCCAGGAATTTGAAGCCCTGGATGACACCTCCCTTGTTAGTCAATCCACAAGGTACCGGTCTTCTTGCTTACTTATTTTTTCATAATTTCTTATGACTTCTTCTGATATTTTCTACCTTCCCAGGAATGCTGTGTTGAGCTTTTATCAACACATGGAAGCATTGAGCCGGGTTGGTCGCACCAGCTCCTTGCTGCAAACCTGTGAAGAGAATTTGGCCAAAGCCAATTCTGAAATAGACCAGCTAACTGCAGCTGCCATGGAGCTGCAGAAAAAGCATGAGGAAGAAGTGATCTCCCTCAAGGAGGCCCTCGAAGCTTCGAAGATTCGTGCCGCTGCTGCCGAGCGCGAGGCTAGGAAGCAAAAAGCAGCTGCCACGTTGTTTGGTGACAGGCTTGAATTCAAAAGTAGGGAGCTCGAAGAACATCTGAAGTTGGCGATCCCTAGCAAGCCCGAGCATATAAAGCCAGAGCTTCCGAAGGAGTGTGTTCGGAAATACCTGAACAGCGTACCTTTCTCCGAGCTGCTAGGTATCTACAACCTTCAAGCTTATCGCTTGGGGCAGAACGACGTTTGGGAGCGAATCCTCGGATCAATCCCTACCTTCGACACTGCTCCCTTTCATGAGGTGTGCCACAAAGAGGTCTTCGGGAAAGTTGGTATGGATCTCCCGGACTGGGCTCAGGAAGAAGATGATCCTTTTCCAGCTGACCCTCAATATGAGGCATACTTGGCTGACGAGCCGGCACTTCCAGAGGAGAAATCACAAGCCGAGTCTCAAGTTGTTGCTATAGAGGACTCAGCCGATGCCATTCTTGAGGAAGGTTTTTCTCATGATCCTGAGAAAAGTCCTCCCGACCAGGGTCCCTCGGGCAACGATGAAGAAAAGGCTTAGGGAGTTATCTTTTTGTAAAGATTTACCCTCTATTTAATGAATAGACATTTCTTTCTCATGTTGGCCTTTATATTTCCCCGTCTCCTGCTGAAATCTTGCCTTGAATATCAAAGTATTAATGATAAAACTCATCACTTAACTTTACATTCCTCGCCGAATAATAATCTTGTAAAAATATTGTGAAGATGCGTTTCGGGAAGATGCATTAATCTTCTCCACTACTTCATTTATTGCAAAGTCCGCACGTTTCCCTTCTGCGAAGTTCAAGTGTTTTCTTGCTTTTGTATACCATTCACTGTTTCCAATGAATCGGAAATACATCCATTATTTTAATGGCGGTGCGACGATTGGAGGTATCTCTGCATTAGGTGCTCGTTTCCACATGTTTCCATGTGGCATCCCTCTGACCGTTGATCTTGCTTTTTGCGGATTTCGAAGCGTCATTTCGATCTAGGTCGTCGGTTGTCCTTAGCCTTCAACCGTCGTCTTAATACCTGAGGCTATTTAAAGCCTTCGTGGGTACTCTCCATCTATCCTGCCTTCTGCAAGTTAGATTTGCTAAAGTGTTAAAGCGACCTTTCGTCCTTCGGCCTGCTTCCGTATTCCTCGTACTCCAACAATAGCTCTATCAACTTCTGACCAAGTGAGTTTCTTGATTACTCATCTCTTTCCCCACTTCCCCCCTGAGTAAACTGCACAGTAGTTATACTTGGGGTTTAGTTATTTTGTTTTGTCGGAAGTGATAAAAAACTAGGGTTTTCTCTCTTGTTGTTGTCGTTTTATTTCTGTACTGATACGGCTTGTTTGTTTGCATAGTGGCTCCCAAGATCAACCCGAACTTTATCAGAGAAAAATCTTGCAAGAAAATCGTTCCGTCGGTGGTGGTTGGGGCAAGTGCGGTGGTTTCAGCTAGTGAATCCTCCAAGCGTAAGGCGATCGCTGCCGGTGAATCTTCAAGTCAGATTCCCACAGTTTCTATTGATGCCGTCCCTGCGAGCCTCCTTTGCCCGAAGTGATCACTCGTCTTTCCCAGGAAGATCTTGATCACTCCGTTGCCGATGGTGCTGCCGACGCCCCTGCTGGTGAGACTGTTGGTGCACCCCCGAAAGAGACTCTTCGGGCATCTGAGGCAACTATGTTGGCGTCTGATGAAGGTGTGGTCCCAGCAGGTGCTGCTCCTATTTCCAACTCCAGTGCTTGTTTGGCATCCTCCTCCTCTCCTTCCGAGTTGGAGGATTTTGCCACTAGGAAGCGCCATCGGGTGACAAGTGATGCAGCTCATCCTTCTCTTGGTGTAGCTTATCGTTCTCATCCTTCGCCTGAATTAGTGTCAAACGAGTTTGACAGAGCGTTGGAATGGTGTACTGCTGCTCGAATGACTTCGAGAGTGCAGTTCTTTCCAAACTTCCGGATGAAGTCTTTACGAAGTCACTTGGTGATGTAAGTCTTTCTTCATTATCCTCTCGATTCTGAAAAATTACTTTTTTTGCTCCTCGTTAACTCGGAAGTTGTTTGCAGGAGTCTTGCTGGTAACTTCCACAACCAAGTGGAAGCAGTTACTAGGCTCAGTAGGTTGAGCAATGAAGTTTCTAGGCTTCGGGAAATCTTCGAAGCTAAAGATGTTGAGATTGCTCGCCTTCGGAATCTAGCTTGGGAGGTGGCAGGAGAAAAAAATTCGATGATTGGTCGTCTTCGGTCGGACTTGGATGATGCCAGGGAGAAGATCCGGCGATTGGGAGCGAACAGTTGGAAAGTCAGGAGCCGAAGGATCTGAAACGTTACCTGAAAGGCAAGCTGTCGTTCCTTTGCCCGAATCCCTTCCAACTGATGTTCGCAGAGCCTGCTTCTTCAAGTATTTACACAGTAAGCCTTTTGTTGATATGCTGAATGCTTATAACTTGCAGGCGTACCGGGATGGTGAGAACGAAGTATGGGAATCAATATTGAGGAAGGATCCTCATTTTGATACGACTCCCTACAGTGTTGTTTGCCATCCTGAAGTATTTACCGACCTGGGTATTCCTCCTCCCGACTGGACCAAGGATAAGATTGATCCTCCACCTTCCGATCCAGATATTATGCATTATCTGGAAGATTCTCCTGTTTATTCTCCCCTGGAAGAAGTCAATTATGACGAGCTTGTCCTGAATGCGAGTTTGGTCGAGGACCATGCTTCTCCTTGACAAGCTGGACAAAGAGTATGAAATTGCGGAGGATTTTATGCATACCGAAATATTTTTTGTAATCCTCACTTCTGCTCTTCTTTTCCTTGAATCCACACCAATGGTTGACTCATATGTTTGTTCTAGCAAAGTCGCGTCGATCTTGTATAACTTCTTAACAGTCACCTATGATGACTTTCTTTTTTGACCGAAGATTGTATCCAGCTCTTGTAATTGTTTTGATACTGGCCTCTTTGGATCTTTTGAAGAAATAAGAAATTAACTTTATCTTGAACTTTGCTAGCCACTTGAATCGCTGTTGCATTAGGTCTTAGTTGTTTGAAACAATGCCTTTACTTAAGGATTTCCGGAGAAATACAATAAGTCTGAGAAGGAACTCACTCGGGTTTTAAACCGATGCCTTTACTTAAGGATTTCCGGAGAAATACAATAAGTCTGAGAAGGAACTCACTCGGGTTTTAAACCGATGCCTTTACTTAAGGATAATTCAAAAATTCAATAAGTCTTGAAGGAACTTACTCGGGTTTCAAACCGACGCCTTGCAAAAGGAACTCACTCGGATTTTGTTCTTGAATGTGATGTATGATGCCCCCCAATCAAAAGATAGTTTGTTGAAAGCCAAAAATTGCATTGATTGAGTTGAAAATGATTACATCGCGAACAAAATTGAAATCATCCTCAAGGATAAAACTTTTTGAGATGCCTAGCATTCCACGAACGATCCAACTCTTTCTGGGTGTTGATGTTCTTCAGCCTGTAAGCTCCTGAATCGACCGGTTTCACAACCATATAAGGTCCTTCCAAGGAAGGGTCCAATTTTCTTTGGTGACGCGGGTCGGAAGCTAGGGTGTTTCTCAACACCAAATCTCAGGCTAAGTACCGACGATTCTTCACTCGAGTATTATAATGAGACGCTATCCTTCTTTGATAATGTTGAGTTCGTGCTATTGCCTTTGTCCGAACTTCGTCCAACAAATCAAGACTATCAAGGAGTCCTTGTTCATTTGCTTTTTCCTCGAACTCACGATCCCGTAATGTCCCCTCCATTATCTCCACTGGTGCCAATGCTTCGGATCCATATGCCAACCTAAATGGAGTTTCTCCTGTGGGTGTTCGAACCGTAGTTCTATAAGCCCACAGTACATTATGAAGTTCTTCGACCCAAGAAGCTTTGTCAGCTTCGAGTCTTCTCTTTATTCCTTCCAGTAGCGTTCGGTTAGTAACCTCTACCTGTCCATTGCTTTGGGGGTATGCCACTGAGGACATACGATGCTCGATCATATATGTTCCACATAATTGCTCAAATTGTGGACAGTCGAACTGAGTACCATGGTCAGTGACAATAATCTTTGGAATCCCAAAGCGATATATGATTGATTCAAGCACAAATTTCTCCACTTTTTTCTCAGTAATTGCCGCCAGTGCACTGGCTTCTACCCATTTTGTGAAGTAATCAATTGCTACTATCAGATATTCCCGTCCGCTTGATGCCTTGGTGAATTTGCCCATGATATCAATTCCACACATCGCAAAGGGAATGGGATTTAGAATTGAAGTCATAGTTTCCGCCGGGCGCTTCGATATTGTAGCATGAATTTGACAGTTACCACATCGACGAACGTATTCCATAGCAGCTTCTTGGACCTTAGGCCAATATAACCCAAGTCTCAGAATTTTGTGAGCCAGGGCTCGTCCACCCATGTGAGCTCCACAAATTCCTTCATGAACCTCAGCCAAAGCTGATTTTGCTCCTTCGGGGCCTATACATCTCATAAGGGGTCCAGCATAAGATCTTTTGTATAGTCTCCCATTTTGAATGACAAATCTAGCTGATCGAATCTTGATCAACCTTGCCTCTCTTTGGATCCTCGGGTAATTTGTCATCCCTTAGATACTCGATTATCGGATCCATCCAAAGAACGTTCGCTTCAATATAAGAAATTTCTTTCTCATGATAACTTGGAAAAGTTATCTCTTCAATGTAGACCGAAGGGTCTAGATTCTCTTCCTTGGCATTGGCTAGTCGGGATAGCTCATCTGCCACTGAATTTTCATTCCTCGAAATCTGAGATATCTTCAAATTCGAAATTGGTTTTGAAATGCCCGCACTATCTCTTGATATTTTCGCAAGCGTGGTTCTTTAATACCATACTCCCCCTGGACTTGGTTGACTATAAGTTGTGAGTCACTATAAATAGTAACATCTGCAATAGATAATGCTTTTGACAACCGAAGTCCTGCTATCAGAGCCTCATATTCTGCTTCGTTATTACTTGCTTCAAATGCGAATCTCAAAGCATATCGAATAATAAATCCTGCTGGACTTTTTAATAGAATTCCAGCTCCTGCTCCATCTTTATTACTCGAACCATCCACATATACCTCCCAAGTGGTTGGTATAATGGGATCCTCAATGGTGGGTTCCACCGGTGCAGTAGTTTCTACTACAAAGTCGGCTAATGCCTGAGCCTTGATTGCAGTTCCGGGCTTAAAGCTCACTTGGAACTCGCTGAGTTCAACCGACCAGAACACCATCCTTCCAGACAAATCAGGTTTGTTAAGAACTTTACTAAGAGGAAAAGTTGTAAATACCTCAATTGGATGAGCCTGAAAATATGGCCTTAGCTTCCTGGCGGCCATCATGAGAGCCAGAGTCTGCTTCTCAATCTGTGAATATCTTGTCTCCGCATCTAGCAACACGTGGCTTACATAGTAAATCGGCCACTGTTTTTTATCTTTTTCAAGAACAAGTACTGCACTGACCGCCGAAAGGGACGTCGCTAGATATAGCTGTAGTATTTCCCCCTTCTCTGGTCTGGATAGGATCGGTGGTTGTCCAAGTGCATCTTTTAATTCCTCGAAAGCTTTCTCGGCACTCTTCTTGATCCACTTTGCTTCCTTACTGCCCTTTAGGTCTTTAAGTGCCTTGAAGAAAGGCAAACATTTTTCTCCAGACTTGGAGATGAATCGATTTAAAGCAGCAACTCTCCCTGTTAAACACTGCACATCCCGAATAGTTTTGGGAGCCTCCATATCAATCAGAGCTTGTATTTTGGCAGTTTTAGCCTCAATTCCCCTCTGTGATACCATGAAGCCCAAAAATTTGCCCGAGGAGACTCCAAAGGCACATTTTTCTGGGTTAGCTTCATTTGATGTTTCCAAGATCTTGAGAATACCTCAGTCAAATCTGCAATATGATTTGCTTTTGTAAAGCTTTTCACCAGCATGTCGTCAACATAAGCTTCAACATTCTTTCCTATCAGCTCTTTGAAAATCTTGTTGATGGCCCTCTGATATGTTGCTCCTGCATTCTTCAGGCCAAAAGGCATGACCTTGTAATAATAGCTTTCACGATCAGTCATGAAAGTCGTATACTTCTCACCCTCCTTATTCATAAGGATCTGATTATACCCTGAGTAGGCATCCATGAAACTTAAAGTTTCATATCCTGCAGTTGCATCTATCAAGTGGTCAATCCGAGGCAACGGATAGCAATCTTTTGGGCAAGCTTTGTTAAGATCTGTGTAGTCTGTACACATCCTCCACTTCCCATTTGCCTTTTTTACCATTACCACGTTGGCCAACCAAGTTGGGCACTCAATTGGTTCTATGAAACCAGAATTCTTAAAATTTTCAACTTCGCTTCGAACGGCTTCATACTTTTCAATGGAGAAATTTCTTCTTTTCTGTATCACTGGTTTCGCCTTAGGGTCTATCCAGAGTTTGTGCTCTGCAATGGCCCGATCGATTCCGGGCATGTCCTCAGCAGACCATGCAAATACATCTTTATTCTGCTGAAGAAATAACTTCAACTCATCTTTAAATTCTTCCAGTTGTTCAGACCCGATATAAGTAATCTTTTTCTCATCCTTGGTACACAGCTGGATTTGTTCCAACTTCTCCACTGGTTCGGGTCTTTGCATCTCTGTCTCTTCCCGATCATCTCGAACTTCTATGGGGAGGGCAGTCACCTTCCTTGGGCCCTCCTTGTCTTTTAAATAGGCAACATAACACTGCCGAGAGATCTTCTGGTCAGAGGAGACTTGACCAATTCCCATATTAGTCGGGAATTTTATCTTCAGGTGTTTTGTCGAAACAATAGCACCTATCTTGGATAAAGATGGTCGCCCGAGGATCATATTATAAGCTGGCAGTTCCCGAACCACCAAAAAATTGATTCGGACAGTTGTTTCCTTAGGAAAACTTCCAATGGATAAATCCAACTGGACCGATCCTTCCGCCACTGCAGATGACCCTACAAAACCATATAGATGTGTGGATGAAGGTTTCATCAAGTCTTGATCCACCTTCAATTTTTGATACACTTCGTAGGAAATTAGGTCAGCTGCAGACCCTGTATCAATCAAAACTCTATGCACTTCCCGTCGTGCAATCTCTACCTTGATGACTATAGCATCATCATGAGGTAAACAAACATCTCTTTCGTCTTCCTCACTAAAGGTGATAGAATCTTCACCATTCAGCTTCTTCCGCTTCTGCGTCTCTCCGGTTCCAACTAATTTGGATTTTGTTTTCAGACTCCGGAGTGATTCGGGCTCTGGTCCCCCGAAGATGGTAAGGATTGGTGACCGAGTAGCTTCAATCACCTCCTTGCCCTTCTTAGATTTCGGGGCCTCCCTTGATCGTTCCGAACTAACCGAACGATCCCTTTTAGGAGCAGCAGCACGTGGCTCACGTGGCTCCTCCCTTCTTCTGTTAACGAAACTGGACAGATGTCCCTGAGATATCAATCTCTCAATATCTGCCTTCAGATGACGACAGTCATTAGTATAATGACCATAGTCCTTGTGGAATCGGCAATACTTTTCTCGATCCCGCTGCTCTCGGGTTTCAAAAATATTTTAGGCGGCCACTTTAAAATATTTTTTCTTTTGAGGATATTTAAAATATCAACCCGAGGAGCATTCAATGGAGTGTACTCACTTTTACCGAGGGACCTTTGGCGCCAAGCCTGAGATTTTCCAACCCGATCACGGACGTTTTTCTTTGGCTTCTGATTTTGCTCAGGAGCCTTCTGTTCCTTATTGGAGACTTTATTATCTCCTTGGCGCGCATCTAGAATCTCCATGACTTCAGCCTACTTCTGGCATCTCAGTACCAACTCAGCATAAGTCGCAGGCATATCCTGTAGTAATAACTCCAGGAGTTTCCGATTAGTGAGTCCCGTGAATAGAGCAGTTTTGGCTACTTGTTCATCCAAATTTTCTATCTCCATCGTCACTTTGTTGAATCTTTTCAGAAACTCTCTGATTGATTCGCTCTTTCCTTGTTTGACAGTAAACAAGGTTTCTTCCGTTTTCTTGACCTGTATTCCACTCTAGAATCGCCCTATGAATTGGCGCGCCAATTCGTCAAAGTTTATGATCCTTCCAGAGGGGAGGTTCGAAAACCACTTTTGTGCTGCTCCAGTAAGCGATGAACCAAAAACCCTGCATAAAATTTCATCAGAATTACCTGAAACTGCCATGGTTTGTTGGTAATAGCCGATGTGAGCTGTTGGATCTCCGGAGCCATCGAATGTTGGAAAGGTAGGCAAACGGAAGTTACGGGGAAACTGATATCCCGCAATTGGCTCGGCAAAGGGAGTCTTCCAAATGACTGAGTGAATATCCTCAATTACTCTTCCCTTAGCCAACTGCCCTAATTTCTCATTGATGTTGGCCAATTCCTGACCAATCTGGGTCGGGTGATCTTCAGCAATATGATCACGACCTCGATTAACACGATCATCCCGTGCTACTCGATCATCACGAACAGCCCGTCCTTCTCGAGCATTCCGCTCGTCGCGAACTGCTCGATCATCATGAACGGTTCTTCTGACAGTGGGTGAGTGAGTTCTTACCCCTGTATCCAACCTTGTATTTGAATCAGTTGTACTCTCTTGCGGTTTGTCGAACCGATCGTCTCGCCTCGGTTGATCATCGATCCTCCTAAGTCCTCGGTCTCCTTCACGGAAATTCTGATCGATATTCCGGTCTTCCACCAATCTCTCGGTCACGTGGCAATGCACGTCTCCCTGAATCACGCTGATCAGGTTCTTGTAGTAAAACCACTCGTCTGATGAGCATGCGGAGTGCTTGGCTCACCTCCAAGAGTTGAATCTTTACCTAATCCAATTGATCTTGGATTGTATCAGGAGGAGGATTACGTCCTCCCTGGCCACCATCTACCTCGATAGGATTTTGGCTTTCCTGGGGAATATCTGGATTATTCACTCCAGGGATCTGAACACCGGAATTGCGTTGTGCAGCAGCTGCTGCGGCTGCTGATCTAGTCACCATGGCTTTTCAAGTTGATCTTCCCACAGACGGCGCCAATTGATGCGTCCAAAATCTGCTCAGCCCTTAGATCTCCTCGTGATGTCCTGCAAAACGAAAGCGTCAGATGTGGCCCGACCGCTGGGGTCGGGAGTCCACCTCCGAACGCTAAGTCAATTGATGAACTTAATCACAAAACGGCTTTGCTGGAAGCGCAGAGCTAAGGAATGAAGAACTGGGAAAGGTGATCTAGATAGCAGATCGCTGATAGTTTAGGTCTATCAGTATGTATCTGAACCTGAGTCTCAGATAGTATTCTTTTCGATCCTCCCACCTTGTATGGTAGTGAGGTTTATATAGAGTGTACCTTCGAATCTCCTTCGTTGGATGCACTTGAGCCTTCTTCGGGTAGTCGGTGGATCTTAACAGTTAGATCCGTTGAGCAATAGACTTCTACTAGTTTGGACTAGTAGAGGACTCCTGAGATAACCTTTAGGTTATGTGATGATTATCCCTTCGATAATGATTATCCGCAGCCGTCAATTCGAGTCGGCCATCATTAGGGTGATTACCCTAATCCATAAGTAGGATTAGGGCGCGCTTGCAGCTGAATAAGCTTTCTTCTTCAGCAAGCCATCTTCTGGATCCGGTTCGCTCGGGAGCGAGTCGGTTCTCTCAATCTCGACCGGGGTCGAGGGTCGGACCAGGTATGAACCCGGTCTGATCATAATCTCTCCGTATCACCTATTAAGGCACAAGTTGGGAAGTTGGGTGCACACTAACCGAAAACCTGCAAGACAAGGCCAAAAATCAATCCATAATGACAAAAAATTATATGTTGACCTGTCATGTCAAATTTGTTTTTTCGCCAATTCTATTAGCCCAATTATTCTATTTTGGAGTGTCATGATGTTCTTTCATTGGAACTTTTATTCATCTTGGCCAATTTATGTGTACATTGAGTAAATCATTAGGGTAGTTTTATAATTGTTTAAATATATAGCAAGACTTCGCCTAAAACACAAGATGATTCGAGCTCTTCATTTCATATTATGAGGTGGTGATCTCTGCCAACTGGGTCAACCCCTCAGGTTGAGTGTCATGATATTGTTAGCATAAAGATTGACCCAAAAATAAGATGCTTAGCCTCATTCTTTGGGCTTTATTTCATCATGAATAGCTAGTTGTATAAGTTTTGGTCTTAATGATGCCAAGTCATTATAATCCATCTTGTGCCTAAATGGTGGAGCTTTTAGCCATGGAAATAGGAACATGTATATAAAATTATCTACTCCTATTTCTTTGTCAAGATCAAAGTATTGGTTAGATGTCTTACTAGCTTAACCTAGACACCCCGATTTCTCCTACAAAGAAGAGAGAGAGAGAGAGAGAGACCCAAGATTGAGTATTTAGCATTAATATCAGAGTTTTATGAAACTCACCACTATCCGATCAATTATAACTCCTTGAACAAATCCCACTTTTCAAAAATTCTAAGAAATGCAACATTTTCCAAGACACCTTGGAGTTGATGTTTGTATTTTCTCTTTTCTTTTCTCCTGGTTATGTTAATGGCTTGGTCCATTCACTTGCACAGGAGGTGGCATCCGTCACAAGCTGGACTTACAAGTTGGTATCAACCTCTTCATTTATTACTAGCTGGGACATTAAAATTGATATGAAATTCATATATGATCCTAAGAACTAGGCACTACTCATCGATTAAATTTCAGTCTAATTCAGAAAGCTATGTGGCATATGTTGATGCCTGTAGAAGCCCCCCCCCCCCCCCCCCAAAAAAAAAAAAAAACACACACACACACACAAAAAAAAAAAGCTTAATGAAAGTTCTCCAACGTATGCTGAGTACCTCCACCTCTTTTTTTCTTTTTTCTTTTTTTTTGTTAATCCCACTTTGTTTTAGCGTACTCATTAAATTGCTTCACCCAAAAAAAGGAGGAAACAATGAGTGCCAAACAATGTGCAAGAATGGTTGTGAAAGTCGTAATCAGACAACCCTCATTTCAACCTCAAACACCGCCCTTCCAGTTAATCTTAAACCCACGGATATTTAACAATTCAGTTGCACTTCACGCCCGTCCTCACTATATAGAAGCAAACTAAATTAAATGGTTGAATAGCGTTTCAACCATTCCTTGTAATAGTATACAAAGCATCCGCTTTTACCTCCTATCATTAAGATCCCAACCAGAAAGGCAAACAAGATAAGAAGCCCATGTATAAATAATACCCTCTCAATCAACTCCTTGCCCATCTGTCTTCCTTCCAAATTAATAATAACAACAGAACTTTAAAAACCACCAAGTGTTTCTTTCTTTAAAAAAAAAATGGCTGCCATGGCAACTACAATCACTACAGTCGTCGTCCTCCTCCTTCTTCCATTGGCAATCTCCGCCGCTAGCAAGAATTTTATCATTACCAACTGCAAGACAACATTGTATCCTGACGTCTGCATCGCCAAACTCCTCCCAAGAGCCCTCACGATGGAAGAAAGTCCATCCAGTCTAGCAAGGGTGGCCCTCAAAGAGAGCTCTTCTAGTGCAACAATTGTCAATGGTCTCCTTTCAAAGAAACCCAGATCTAACAAGGTTATAAAGGACTGCATGGACACCTATGGAGATGCCATTTATCAGATGCGCAAGTCAATTGTGACACTGAATGGAAAGCTCGACATTGTAGCCATTGACAACTTGAAGACGTGGATGAGTGCAGCACTTACGAACGAGGATACATGTGAGGAGGAATTGGAATCAGTGAAATCGGATTTACTTGGTCTTGTGGTGGAAGGCAAGAAGTTGATAAGCATTACCCTTACCTTCATCAATAAGTTAGCTTGATTATAGTTTATCTCTCGTGTCTAGGCTATTTCGCGTGGTGCTTCTCGATTAAATTTGTTTTCTAAAAATAAAAAACAAAAGGAAACACCTTATAGGGAAGATTCTGGCCATATGATTTCATTGTGGTATCTGATATCGTATTAATTTATAAATTTAGTTGAGGTTTTGCAAAGAGAAGTGTAGATTCCTTGAATGGACTCTCTATAGATATAATTGCCTCAATACTTTGTTGTGTAATTTATTTTCAAATATAAGTAATAAAGTTGCAATACAATTAGAATTTTAAGATCCTTAGCTGATTTTGAGAACATAATGTAGTAGTAGCACAAAGCTTCGATAGAAAAGGTGTAGTCACAGCATTAGTGTTGCCTTTATTTAGGTTACGAATGCACCATACCGTCGAGGGATTTTCCCTGGAACCACTACAAATAAGATAAAAACCTCCAACTAGAAAATGAAGCGTTTCTCGTACTCCCTCCGAGAGAGCCAAAAGTTACACCACAACACTAAAAAAAAAAAAACCAAAAGTTAAAAGAGACATTGCAAGAAAGTAAATAAGAATGCAATGCATGTGTGTTTAGTATGAATTACATAGTATACAAGGATGGCGTTACATTTATATTGGCCAAAATCCACACTCTACACCACATGAGCTCCTCCTGCTGATGAATTAGGCCATTAAACAACCTACCCCACTTAAGTAAAGAAAGAATTCCCACTAATAAGGTCATTGAGAAGTAGATTTATTCCTTTTTTTTATGCAAGAAAACTAGGCTATGGCCTTGGGAGAATACCAAATAAAAAGTTGTATATGGTGTGGTGTTACATCCATCCATTTCCTTTTATGGTTAACCCTTCTCTACTTTGGGGTAATCATTAGATTTTCTCTTCATCTAAGATTTGATGACAGTTCGCACCTTTCTCCATTCTAAATACTTCCCTTTCATCCTCTAGAGAAATTTTATAGATTACTTAGTTTAAGCTTTTCTTTGACAAAAAAATTATGATTTTTATGATAGGGTTATGTACCAAAGCTAAAACATGGCCTAACATGAAAAAGGCAGCGATAGCGTTGTCCGAGTTTTGCCTAGTTACAAAGCCCAGACAGCCCTATTAAGGAACGAGTTGGGAAGTTGGGTGCACACTAATTGATGGATGCACACACCACACCATAACTTTTTATTTGGTATTCTCCCAAGGGCATAGCCTAGTTTTGTTGCATAAAAAAAGAGAGGAATAAATCTACTTCTCAATGACCTTATTAGTGGGAATTCTTTCTTTACTTAAGTGGGGTAGGTTGTTTAATGGCCTAATTCATCACCATGAGGAGCTCATGTGGTGTAGAATGTGGTTTTTGGCCAATACAAACGTAATGCCATCCTTGTATACTACGTAATTCATACTATACACACATGCATTGCATTCTTATTTACTTTATTGCAATGTCTCTTATAACTTCTTCTTCTTCTTTTTTTATTTTATTTTTTTTTTAATTTAATTTAATTTTTTTTTTTTAAGTGTTGTGCTGTAACTTTTGGCTCTTTCGAAGGGATTACAAGAAATGCCTCATCTTCTAGTTGGAGGTTTTTATCTTGTTTGTGGTGGTGCCAAGGAACAACTTTTGACGGTATGGTGCATCTGTTACCTAAATAAAGGGAACACTAACGGTGTGACTACACCTTTTCTATCGAAGATTTGTGCTACTACTACATTATGTTCTCAGAATCAGATAAGGATCTTCAAATTCTAATTGTATTGCAATTTCATTTCTTATATTTGAAAATAAATTACACAACAAAGAATTGAGGCAATTATATCCATAGAGAGTCCATTCAAGGAATCTACACTTGGCTTCGCAAAACCTCAACTAAATTTATAAATTAATACGATATCAGATACCACAATGAAATCATATGGCCATAATCTTCCCTATAAAGTGTTTCCTTCTTTTTTTTTTTTTTTTTTTCTAAGAAAACAAATTTTATCGAGAACGTTGCGAAATAGCCTAGACTCGAGAGATAAACCGTAATCAAGCTAATTTATTGATGAAGGTAAGGGTAATGCTTATCAACTTCTTGCCTTCCACCACAAGACCAAGTAAATCCGATTTCACTGATTCCAATCCCTCCTCACATGTATCCTCGTTCGTAAGTGCTGCACTCATCCACGTCTTCAAGTTGTCAATGGCTACAATGTTGAGCTTTCCGTTCAGTGTCATAGTTGACTTGCGCATCTGATAAATGGCGTCTCCATAGGTGTCCATGCAGTCCTTTATAACCTTGTCAGATCTGGGTTTCTTTGAAAGGAGACCATTGACAATTGTTGCACTAGAAGAGCTCTCTTTGAGGGCCACCCTAGCTAGACTAGATGGACTTTCTTCGATCGTGAGGGCTCTTGGGAGGAGTTTGGCGATGCAGACGTCAGGATACAATGTTGTCTTGCAGTTGGTAATGATAAAATTCTTGTTGGCGGCGGAGATTGCCAATGGAAGAAGGAGGAGGACGACGGCTGTAGTGATTGTAGTTTCCATGGCAGCCATTTATTTTTTAAAGAAAGAAACACTGGTGGTTTTTAAAGTTCTGTTGTTATCATTAATTTGGAAGGAAGACAGATGGGCAAGGAGTTGATTGAGAGGGTATTATTTATACATGGGCTTCTTATCTTGTTTGCCTTTCTGGTTGGGATCTTAATGATAGGAGGTAAAAGCGGATGCTTTGTATACTATTACAAGGAATGGTTGAAACGCTATTCAACCATTTAATTTAGTTTGCTTCTATATAGTGAGGACGGGCGTGAAGTGCAACTGAATTGTTAAATATCCGTGGGTTTAAAATTAACTAGAAGGCCAGTGTTTGAGGTTGAAATGAGGGTTGTTTGATTACGACTTTCACAACCATTCTTGCACATTGTTTGGCACTCATTGTGTAACAACCCCCATATTTCTCACCCGAGATCCATATTTCAGGTCTGAGAACCCGAAGGTCTAGTCAGGTAAGTTTGTGGTGTGTCCAGATAGAAGTCCATGATCCATACCTTGAACCCATGGATCTGGATCCTTTGTCTGAAGAGCTTGCCTTGCTTGGTAGTTGGACTTCCGGAAGTCAAGTGTTGTTCGGAGTTGTCCGGAATGAAGGTAAGATCTCCCCCATCTCCTCTTTAGGGCTAGGTTGGACTTGGATATCAACCCCTAGAAAAAGCACCCTTGTATGGAAAATTACATGGGGGCGGTTGCTAGTGGCGGTCGATCAAACAAAGCAACCGCCTGGAGCAACCGCCCAGTCTGTTTTTGGAGTTTTTGCCCTATTTTGCCCCCTAACTTCTATAAAAGGTAACCCTCATCCAAGTAACGAATATTTTATTTGTGGTTGTTAAATTTGGAGGTTAGACGGCTGCGGGGAAGTTCCGAAAGTGAATTTGAAGTGCTGGCAGTGACCTGGAGATCAGTCCTTCCCTTTTTCTGGCTTTTTGAAGTGAGGTAACGAATTCACCCTTTATTCTTTAGCCTCTTTGTCTATTATTTGAGTGTTAACCCATCCCCTCCTCATGGTGGTTACCCTCTTTGATCATTGTGACTCTCTTTCCAATCTACTTGAGATGATTTATCCAAAAACGAAACCCTGCTTTCGTGAGAAGGATAATCCAGTCAAGGGGAGAGTTCTGGGTAAGCCAATGATGGTAATTGCGAGGATTTCCTTCACCCTTTGGCTTTGGGAGTATTAGATTTGAGACTTAGGCCATGATCACTCAAAATCCGGATTGAAAACGGGTTTTCAGAAGCCTGAGTTTTGGATTGAAACTCTCTGTTTTTTGGGCAGTCACTAGTGGCGGTCGCTCAACTTAAGCGACCGGCCCGAGCGACTGGCTGGTAAACAGTGACCAAATGACTTTTGGTTCTGATTCTCTTTGATTCAATTAACTCATATAATATTGTAACAATGTGTTTAGGTATACTCTGTTTGAAAATAAAGACTTCTAATAGTTAACGGATCTCTTTTTACGGACAATTTACTTATATGCAGGTAAGGACAACCCATCCTATCTTTTGAATAGACTTGAAATATGCTATAATCCAGTGTCTATTAGAATTAGTATTTCTTTATATATGCTGCTGTATTCATGTCTTATATATTAATCTTGTTATATTACTGTTGTTTGTCTTGTTTATATACTATGTTGATTATGAATGTTATGTATTGATGATGGTTAGTATATGGTTCTGATGGAAGAGGTATCTCTTTTGGGATATCTTAGCTTGGGATATCAGAAGGCTGTGGAATGGGACACATGCCTGCTGATGTCTCCAGCACTGTCATGATTGTTTGATGACATTATTAGGTAGAGTTTAGAATTGCATGGCTAGGTACCCCACATGCTACTACCCTTTCGGTAGGGGGATTGAAACCAAGTGACCCGTGATGACAGTGATGCGACATTGGTCCACTATTAGTCATATAAATGGTAGGGTTGCATATGTTACGGTTGGACTCATGAACGTCCAAGGAACGGACCAGGTGTCGTGAGGAGTCATGAGAGCATCCACCCCAATAATATGTGGATGACCATAGGGTTAAGGAGTGGAGTCCAACAGCGGTAGCCAGTCCATGAGGATTCTCTCTCCTGGTTGCGAAGGATACTGAACCGAGTTGGTTGGTGCCATAGGGGATGTATCTGGACTTCATGTAGACATGTAACCAGTATGGCCTTGCATTGGATTAGAAACCCCGACATGCGCCAGTACTCATTACCAATGGTCGTGGTGAGAGAGTGTTGACTTAACCCCAGCCATGGAAATGAGAGCCAGGTGTGGACTTTCTCTTTTTCCCAGGATCCCTACAGAGGTAACTAGTCCTTGCCGGATCAGAGTGATGAGACTTACCTAGAGGACGGCTAGAGTATATCTTAAAGCATGTTAACTATTAGAGACCTGCATAGTTAGAAATCATAGTATCATTCATACTTTGCATTCATTCATATTATTTGTGCATTTTGGCATTGTTGGGTAATTGATGGGATTTGTGATTGTTTCTTACTGAGTTCTTTAGAACTCATGCCTTTATTTTGTATATGTTTATTAGCCTGCATAGAAGAAGGAATTGTACAGGAAGATGGACTGGTTTCCTATGAAGGAACCATCCCGTATGAAGAAGATGTGGCCCCGTCAGTGGGAAATGGAGATAGCCTGTGCGGGAGCTCCTGCGGGTGCATGGAGAAGGCATCGCACCAGATGGACAAACCGGAGGTGGGAAGGCGATGGAGAAGAAGGAGGCATCCATCGAGATCCGAAAAAAAAAGGGGGGGCGCAACCAATGTTATTGGAGTATTTGGACTCCGGTAACCTTTAATCCGATCCGATAGAACATCTGTTGCTCTCGATTATCTTTTTGATTGATAATGCCCCCCCGTGGGGTGTGACCAGCATTTTTTTACATTTTTTACTTATAAATTTCTATACGTTGGATAACTCGGGTCGGTGTAGGGGGGGGGGGCAGTTGCCCTATACCGATTATCAATCGAACAGCAGAAGGTATCCAAATCCGATTATCATCTATTTTTAAAGGAAAAATGTTAAATACTTTACTCTATCCGGATAAAAATTTATCCGGATATTATCCGATCCGATAAGCAATTATCCGAATCCGAATCCGGTTACTTAGCGGACGGATACGGATATTTTCCGGTAAGAAAATTTCCGGATTCGGATACCCTTAAACGAATACGAATGCGAATTCGGAGGCGGATTTCGGCTATCCATTTATAGGTCTACTTGTAAGTCCAGCTTCTAATGGATGCCACCTCCTGTGCAAGTGAATGGGCCAAGCCATTAACATATCCAGGAGGAAAGGAAAGGAAAACACAAACATCAACTTCAAGGTGTCTTGGAAAATGTTGCATTTCTTAGAATTTTTGAGAAGTGGGATTTGTTCATGGAGTTATAATTGATCGAGTTGTGGTGAGTTTAATAAAACTCAGATATTGATGCTAAATACTCAATCTTGGGTCTCTTTCTCTCTCTCCCATCTATGGAGGAGAAATCGGGGTGTCTAGGTCAAGCTAGTAAGACATCTAACCCATACTTTGATCTTGACAGAGAAATAGGAGAACATAATTTTATATAATTGTTCCAATTTCCATGGCTAAAAGCTCTGCCATTTTGGCCCAAGATGGATTATAATGACTTGGCATCATTAAGACCAAAACTTACGCAACTAGCTATTCATGATGAAATAAATCCCAAAGAACGAGGCTAAGCATCTTATTTTGGGTCAATATTTATGCTAACAATATCATGACACTCAACCTCAGGGGTTGAACCAGTTGGCAGAGATCACCACCGCATAATATGAAATGAAGAGCTTGAATCTTCTTTGGGTTTGAGGTGAAGTCCTACTATATATTTAAACAATTATAAAACTACCCTAATTATTTAGTCAAGGTACACATAAATTGGCTAGGATGAATAAAAGTTCCAATGACAGAACATCATGACACTCCAAAATAGAATAATTGGGCTAATAGAAGTGGCAAAAAAACAAATTTTACATGACAGGTCAACATATAACTTTTTCTCATGATGGATTGATTTTTGGCCTTGTCTTGTGGGTTTTCAGTTAGTGTGCACCCAACTTCCCAACTCGTGCCTTAATAGGGCTATCTGGGCTTTGTAACTTTGCAAAACTCAGACAAAGCTATTGCTGCCTTTTTCATGTTAGGCCATGTTTTAGCTTTGGTACATAATCCTTGCATAAAAATCATAATTTTTTGATCAAAACTAAGTACTCTATAAAATTTCTCAAGAGGATAAAAGGGAAGTATTTAGAATGGAGAAAGGTGCGAACTGTCATCAAATCTTTTAGATGAAGAGAAAATCTAATGATTACCCCGAAGTAGAGAAGGATTAACCATAAAAGGAAATGGATGGATGTACACACCACACCATATACAACTTTTTATTTGGTATTCTCCCAAGGGCATAGCCTAGTTTTCTTGCATAAAAAAAGGGAATAAATCTACTTCTCAATGACCTTATTAGTGGGAATTCTTTCTTTACATATGGGGTAGGTTGTTTAATGGCCTAATTCATCATCATGAGGAGCTCATGTGGTGTAGAGTCTGGTTTTTGGCCAATATAAATGTAACGCTATCCTTGTATACTATGTAATTCATACCATACACACATGCATTGCATTCTTATTTACTTTCTTGCAATGTCTCTTTTAACTTTTGGTTTTTTTTTTTAATTTTTTTTTTATACTGTTGTGCTGTAACTTTTGGCTCTCTCGGAGGGAGTACAAGAAATGCTTCATGTTCTAGTTGGAGGTTTTTATCTTGTTGGTGGTGGTGCTAAGGAACAACCCTTGACAGTATGGTGCATCTGTAACCTAAATAAAGGCAACACTATGGTGCATTTGTGCTACTACAACGTTATGTTCTCAAAATCAGCTAAGGATCTTCAAATTCTAATTGTATTGCAATTTTATTTCTTATATTTGAAAATAAATTACAAAACAAAGAATTGAGGCAATTATATCCATAGAGAGTCCATTCGAGGAATCTACACTTCGCTATGCAAAACCTCAACTAAATTTATAAATTAATACGATATCAGATACCACAATGAAATTATATGATCAGCATCTTCCCTATAAGGTGTTTCCTTCTTTTTCTTTTTTCTTTTTTCTGAGAAAACAAATTTTATCGAGAAGAATGACGCGAAAGAGCCTAGACTCAAGAGATAAACCATAATCAAGCTAACTTATTGATGAAGGTAAGGGTAATGCTTATCAACTTCTTGCCTTCCACCACAAGACCAAGTAAATCCGATTTCACTGATTCCAATCCCTCCTCACATGTATCCTCGTTTGTAAGTGCTGCACTCATCCACGTCTTCAAGTTGTCAATGGCTACAATGTTGAGCTTTCCATTCAGGGTCGCAGTTGACTTGCGCATTTGATAAATGGCATCTCCATAGGTGTCCATGCAGTCCTTTATAACCTTGTCAGATCTGGGTTTCTTTGAAAGGAGACCATTGACAATTGTTGCACTAGAAGAGCTCTCTTTGAGGGCCACCCTAGCTAGACTAGATGGACTTTCTTCGATCGTGAGAGCTCTTGGGAGGAGTTTGGCGATGCAGACGTCAGGATACAATGTTGTTTTGCAGTTGGTAATGATGAAATTCTTGCTGGCGGCTGAGATTGCTAGTGGAAGAAGGAGGAGGAGTACGGCTGTAGAGATTGTAGTTGCCGTGGCAGCCATTTTTTTTTCAAAGAAAGAAACACTAATGGTTTTTAAAGTTCTGTTGTTATTATTAATATGGAAGGAAGATAGATGGGTAAGGAGTTGATGAGAGGGTATTATTTATACATGGGCTTCTGATCTTGTTGGCCTTTCTGGTTGGGATCTTAATGATAGGAGGCAAAAGCGGATGCTTTGAATACTATTACAAGGAATGGTTGAAACGCTATTCAACCATTTAATTTAGTTTGCTTCTATATAGTGAGGACGGGCATGAAGTGCAACTGAATTGTTAAATATCCGTGGGTTTAAGATTAACCAGAAGGGCAGTGTTTGAGGTTGAAATGAGGGTTGTCTGATTACGACTTTCACAAACATTCTTGCACATTGTTTGGCACTCATTGTTTGCTCCTTTTTTTGGGTGAAGCATTTTCATGATTACGCTGAAACAAAGTGGGATTAACCAAAAAAAAAAAAAAAAAAAAAAGAGGTGGAGGTACTCAGCATACGTTGGACAACTTTCATTAGGTTTTTTCTTTGTGTGTGTGTGTCGAGGGGGGGGGGGGTTCGTTGGGCACCAAGATTTTCCACATAGCTTTCTGAATTAGACTGAAATTTAATCGATGAGTAGTGCCTAGTTCATGGGATCATATATCAATTTCATATCAATTATAATGTCTCAGCTACTAATAAATGAAGAGGTTGATACCGACTTGTAAGTCCAGCTTGTGACGGATGCCACCTCCTGTGCAAGTGAATGGGCCAAGCCATTAACATATTCAGGAGGAAAGAAAAGGGAAAATACAAACACTAAGATCCGTCATTCTTGGAGTGGCAGCAGGACTTGGAGTAATGAGCTGTAAAATGCTTTTTATAATGTCAGTGATCAGTTTTGTGGTTCTTGTGGCTTCATATGGGGAAATTGATATTAACTGGATTGGTGTGGTCTACCAAATGGGTGGTGTTGTTGGAGAAGCTTTGAGGCTTATTTTTATGGAGATTCTGGTGAAAAGGAAGGGTCTCAAGCTGAACCCTATATCTGTCATCTACTATGTTAGTCCTTGTAGGCAAGTATTTTAACCCCTCTTGAAATATGATTGCATCATAAGCTCATGAAGGCATTTCTTCTCAAGTGCAGCCTTCATAGGTAACGAATCATTTAATTTTTTTTTTGATGATAAAAGACAAAGCTTAAAAACATTGACATATGGGTGTTTGTGACTCCATATAGACAAGACTACTATTAGATGCTACTTTAGCTATAATAGCAAATTTCTCCTGGAGCATGGTAGATTGAAACCAAGAGTAGTTAAAATGTTTGTTGCCTCCGCAACCATAGTTAAAATATTAATAAGATTAAAAGGCCAAGGTTTCTTAGGTCTAGGTAAAAAAGTCAAAATGCTAGGCCTATTGCACCAAATGGTCTTGATTTGTAATCCCAATTGTCTTGCTTTGTTCATTCCTGTTCGGATTCCCACCAAAATTGCATCAGCTTCATTTGCATTTGCTATGCTTGCATAACTGAGATATTGAATATAACCATGTCTATAGATACCCATGCTCTAGCCTGCACTTTCTACCGGTTTGTTATATATCCCTGCACAAAGCAACATAGAAGAATTAGTATTGGATTTACAAAGGTTAATTTTATGTTGGATTTGTATTCCCGGGGTAATATTCTCTAATTCCTATTATGTGAACCCAGTTGACAATTAGGACTACTCAATGTCTACTTATTTCCACCCTCTATGAGTGGGTCGAATTTTGGTAATCTTCATTGGCAAACTGACAACCTTACTGAATGTGACAATCCCATAATTTTACGCTTATAATATGCATACATGTTGTTTTTGAATTCTTTTTTCTTTTGCTTACAATTCTGTTACTAGTTTAAAATTTAAATTTGCTGCTTTTTCATATCAATATAGTTAGACTTGAATGGGTGATATCTTATTAAACCACCAGAAATTTAGTAAGTTAAGTCTGAATTCACAGCCCAAACTTGGGCACAGACGATAAGTTGCGTGTGGGTATTCGTGGAACTAACCGATTGACAGTTTGACACCTCTTGGAAGGATAAAGTAGGAATAGATTAACCCTACACACACTTGCTTTTACTGCTGATATTAACAGTATACTTACAAGAATACCCCTGATTCTGTGATTTAGTTCCGGCCTTAACCTAACAACCTTTTGTCATAAATCACTTCGAGTCTTCACTTGTGCAAAATTTTCTGACCTTCATAATCAAAGTTTCTTTTCCTCGCCGTCTTTGTGTGCCTTTTCATTCCTTGGATATTCTTAGAGAAGCCAAAAATGGATGCAGCTGAAACACGGACATTTCAACCGGTTGTGCTAATTCTCAACTACCTCTGTACATTTGCGATCAACATATCGGTTTTCCTTGTAACACCGTCCATAGGCTCACTATCATACACCGAATCTTCAAGGGCCCACAAGTCTCTTCTTCCACTACTCCGGGTCTTCGGACCTACAAACAACAAGGGATCCGGGTCGGGTCTGGGTTAGGATAGGGCTGGACTTCACATTCTCCCCCCTTAAAGAAATTTCGTCCTCAAAATTGAAAGCGTACCTGTGCTTCCAAAAAGATGAGGAAACTTCTCCTTCATGTCTTCTTCATTTTCCCATGAAGCTTCTTCCGGGGTGTGATTTTTCCACCGAATCTTCACCAAAGGGATGGTGCGATTCCGCAACTGCTTGGCCTTTTTGTCTAGGATCTCGGCTGGTCCTTCATGGTAAGAAAGATCGGCACTAAGTCCTTCAGGTGCTTGCTGTAGTATGTGTTCCGGGTTCTCTATGTACTTTCGAAGCATCGAAACATGAAACACATTATGAATTCCAGCAAGAGATGGGGGCAAGGCCAAAGGGTATGCGACAGGTCCAACCTTTTCCAAAATCTCATAAGGTCCAATGAAATGAAGGCTAAGCTTTCCTTTCACATTGAATCTCGCCACCCTTTCAAAGGTGATACTTTGAGGAACACTTTCTCTCCAATCGGAAATTCTAAATCGGTTCTTCTCTTGTCGGCATAAGATTTCTGTCTAGACTGGGCAGACTTGATCCTTTCTTTTATCATGTCAACCATCGCACTTGTAGCTTCAATCATTTCCGAACTCAAGACTCTTCTTTCACCGGTCTAGGTCCAATACAAAGGTGTCCTACAAGTGTTACCATACAAAGCTTTAAATGGAGCCATGCCTATTGTTTCTTGATAACTGTTGTTATAGGCAAACTCAACCAAAGCTAACTGTTCATCCCAATTTCCACCCATATCCCCTACACAAGATCTAAGCATATCTTCTAAGATTTGAATTGTCCGCTCAGATTGTCCATCAGACTGTGGATGATGAGCTGTACTCAGATTCAATTGGGTTCCCAAAGCTTTCTACAAACCATTCCAAAACCTTGAGGTGAACCTAGGATCACGATCAGAAACAATACTCATGGGCACTCCATGCAGACGAACCACATTGTCCACATAAAGCCTAGCTAGCTTATCCAGAGTATAAGTGATCTTCATAGGGATAAAATGGGCTGATTTGGTCAACCTATCAACAATCACCCATACAGTGTCATTACCTTTAGTTGTCCAAGGCAAGCTAGTCACGAAGTCCATGGAGATATCTTCCCACTTCCAACTAGGAATAGAAGGGGCTGAAGCAATCCAGGCGAAGGTTGATGAACGGCTTTCACACGCTGACAAGTCTCACACTTGGCAACAAAATCTTCAATGTCAGCCTTCAAAACATTCCACCAAAAATGTTCCCTTAAGTCCTTGTACATCTTGGTACTTCCGGGTGTACTGTAAAGATTGACTGGTGTGTTTCTTTCAATATTTCCTTCTTGATTTCCTCAACAACAGGCACACAAAGTCTACCTCTAAACAATAAGGTACCATCCGTAGACATACCAAAGTTAGGGTCCATTTCGGGATTCAAAACAATCTTTTCAATCTTCTCTTTCAACTCTTGGTTGGAACTCTGCAAAGAAACAATTCTGTCTCTAAGGGTGGATCTTGCTGTCATAGTAGAGAGAACAAAATCTGAACCTTCAGAAACAACTTCTAAACCAAAACCCGCAATTGAAGACAATAAAGGTTGACTCAAAGCATTCAAGTCCAACACTTTCTTCTAACAATTCTATCTCTAAGGGAATATATGCTGGATATGAATCTCCTTATATAATTCAATATCTTGCCAATGATATGATATTTATTTAAAGCAAGACTTGCTGATTATTATTTAAATGAATTACTTTTCCAACATGAGAGAAAGAGAATATACAGTTGGAAAAAGAGATTGATTGAAATGCATCATCATTATCTCATTTAGATCTTTGCTTGAGGAATATGAACTTGAAGTTCAAAAAATAATGCATTTACAAATATGAATCAACTGCCAGATGTGCTGAACTACTAAGAGTTACTAAATCTCATATTGCAGTTGTAAATGCTCCAATCATGATTGATGTTCCAGCAGTACAATCTATCAGTGCAAATGAAATTAAACCACATTTAAAATGTAGAGATCAATCGGTTCTAAAGATAAAATCCTAGAAAAATGAAAGGAGCATATGATCAAGATGGTCATAATATGGAGACAATTAATTATAAAAATCATGAAAACATAATTTTCTATACAACCACAGAAGAGATTCAGATACCTGAAAATAATGAATAGATCTTGATTAGTTATGTAATTGCAGGAAAAATATGTAACCGAAAAGATAAAATTGTAGACAATATTTTTGCATATTATATTATTGTTGAAATAATGCAATAAGACGAGGATCTTGAATATAAATTTGTTGATTAATATAAATGAAGAAATGATTGGCCAAATGTAAAGACGCAATTCAAGCATAATTAAATTCGCTTGAAAAAGTAAAGTTTTTGGACTTGCAGTCCAACATCTGAAGGTATAAAGCCAGTAGGGTACAAATGAGTTTTAATGCTAAAATGAAATGAGAAAAAGAATGAAATCGTGACATATAAAGCATGAATTATGGTACAAAAATTTTTGCAAAAGTCTGGCATTGATGATATGGAAATATATTCTCTTATGGTGGATGCAATCACCTTCAGATATCTTATTATTCTGGCAGTACATTAAAATTTTGACATGCGTCTAATAGATATTATTATAGCCTATTATATGGCTCACTCGAATGTGAAATTTATAAGAAAATCCTTGAAGGATTCAAAATGCTTGAAGCACATAAAAATTCCTATGAAGTTTGTTTAATAAAGCTTAAAAAATGATCAGGGTATATATGGTATAATCTCCTTAGTGGATACTTACCAAATGAAAGGTATAAAAATGATCCAATTATTATTGTGTCTTTATTAAAAGATATGGATATAATTTTAATAAGTGTATATGATGATGATTTAAATATCATTGGAACTCATGAAGAGCTTCCAAAAGCAGTAGACTATTTGAAGAAAGAATTTGAAATAAAAAAATCTTGGAAAGACAAAGTATTGTCTTGGCTTACAAATTGATCATTCGACAAATAGAATATTTGTTCATCAATCAACTTCTATAGAAAAGGTTTTGAAGTGATGTTATATGAATAAAACATATCAATTGAGTACCCCAATGGTTGTGAGATCGCTTGACATAAAGAAATATTTATTTCAATCCTAAGAAAACAATGAAGAATTTCTTGGTCTTGAAGTATCATATCTCAATGCAATCGAGGAATTATTGACATTATATCTATATTTCAGTACATTCGAGGAATTATTGACCTTATGTTCTTTTATGAATGTGGATATCAACTTCTTGTTATGCAGATGCGGGATATTTATTTGATCTACATAAAACTAGATATCAAATAGGCTATTTATTCACAAGTGAAGGTTAGCTATTTCATGACGTTCAACAAAACAAACTATAGATATCACTTCTTTAAATTATGCAAAGATAATAGCAATTCATGAAGCAAGCTGAGAATGTGTTTGGTTAAGAACAATGACTCAACACATCCAGGAAACATGCGGTCTTCCATTGGAAAAAGGATTTTAACACTATTATATGAAGATAATATTACATGTATAACTCAATTAAAGGGATGATACATCAAAGGAGATAGAACAAAACATATTTCACCGAAATTTTTCTTCATTCATGATCTTCAATGAAATGGTGAAATCGATGTTCAACAAATTCGTTCAAGTGATAATTTGGCAGATTTATTTACTGAGACATTACCTACTTCAAATTTTGAGAAGCTGGTATATGATATTGGAATGTGCGCATTCAAAGATACTCAATGATGTTATCATCAGGGGGAGTAAAATACGTACTACACTCTTTTTCCCTTCACAAAGGTTTTGTCCCACTGGGTTTTCCTGATAAGGTTTTTAATGAGACAGCTTCCAATACGTATTATTCAAATATGTATAATCTTTTTCCCTCACTAAGATTTTTTCCCACAGAGTTTTTTTTTCTTAGTAATGCTTTAACGAGATACATTATTTATTGATGGACATCCAAGGGGGAATGTTATAAATAATATTGATTGGGGATATCAATCACCCCTAAATAGACAATACTTTCAATTGAAGATCTCAACCACCTTAGCATGCAATCTTGGTGATTCACATTCCCATCTTAATTGTAGATTACAGTGATCTCAACACACAATGTTGGTAGTCAATATTTTCATTCTATGCACCTTCTATCTTGGGCGGCAATCTATCCTTCCATATCAAGATTATCTTATTAGATGTGAGAATCATATATTGTATTTCTTTGTAGACTCTGATATTACCATTTTTTTTCTGCTAAAATGGTCATTTTATAACGAAAAGAAGAAAAAGAAAAGAAATACAGCAATTAGTACCTACCTTGCTCACCCGCAATAACAGTTGCCCCCAATACACCCTTCCTCACTAGTTCCTATTCATAATTGACAACAACTAACCCATCAGAAACGATATCTAGGACGTCTAGATGCATCCAAATCAAAATCTTTAAGGATAGAAGCTGACCAAGGAATGTTAATCAAAGAAGATGCTAGTTCTATTATAAATATGTAATGACCAACTCAATATATGAGTTGAACTTATCTTGTCTTTCTTCTTTGTATTCAATATATCTCCTTTATTTTATAACAATTTAAGCATTGTAGTAACTTTATAGTCTTTGCCTCCTATGGTCATAATTTTTTGGATATACTTTATTATTTTTATGAGGACAGTTGTTTTGATTTTGATAACCTTGTTTAAGATAATTTGGTATTTTTGCTTCTTAGTTATTCTTTGGACCCTTATTTTGATTCACATTTTGCCTTTTCTTTTGATAGTGGTAATTTTCTTTTTCCATTTTTTCCTTTATTCGTTTGACGGTTAGCTTTATTTTCACTTTAAATATTTTCTTGAGTGTTTGTGAGTTTTGGTGAAGGATTTTTGCTAAATGATCCATTTTCAAGTTTAACTTGTCTTTTCTAGGGATAGTACTTTCACCATTAAATCCAAGTCCCTCTTTATCTTGAGGACTCTTTTAGGGCGTTCTTAGCAGGTTGTCTAGGTTCTTTTACCCATTGGTGAACGTGACAACAACATTGTTTAGATCAATGTTTTCATTTTCTATATTCTTGATGTATTGATGTAGATCATTGATGGTATTGTTGAGTGAAGATACTTCCTCTATTAAGACTTTATTCTTCTTTTCAAGTTTCTTATTTATATTATATAAGATTTGAAAGCCTCTAACAAGATCTTCCTCATCAATTTCATCTATTTCATCTTCATTTTCATTGGAACCGAAACTATTACATGTCAAGTTTACCTCAAGGCCTTCATCTTCATCTGATTTTGCCATTAAAGCTAAGTTGATATTCTCTTTATTGGATTCCTCATTCTTTCCTCATTGTCACTTGTGGAATGGGAGACTTCGGCTTTTTAAGCTTTCTTCTTGCCTTGGTTTGGGCACTTGGGTTTGAAGTGACCCAATTTCCTACATTCAAAGCAAATAACAACTTGATTGTTAGTAGATAAAGTTCTTTATTTTGAAGGACTTTTACCTTTTGATTCATTTGATCCTTGTCCCTTGTGAGGGTACTATCATTTTCTACTTTTGAGGAACCTCTTGAACTTCTTGTGATTAATGATATATCACTATCCTATGGAGATGCCATTGATCATATGCGCAAGTGGAATCCGGCATTGCAGGGAAAGCTCACACTGTATCCATTAACAACTCACAGAAGTGGATGAGTGCAGTGCTTACAAATGAGGAATTGGAATCAGTGAAATTAGATTTTCTTGGTCGTGTGGTGGAGGGCAAGAAGTTGACGAGCATTACCCTTACCTTCATCAATAAATTAGCTTAATTATAGTTGATCTCTCGAGTCTCAGCTATTTTGCATGGTGCTTCTAGATAAATTTTGTTTACTCAAAAAATAAATAAATAAATAAAAAGAAAGGAAACACTTTACATGGCTGATTTTGAATGTATGGTTTCATTTTGGTATTTGATATCATAGTAAATTATATATTTAGCTGAGATTTTACCAAGCGACGTGTAGATTCCTTGAATGGATTCTCTATGGATATAATTGCTTCAATTCTTTGTTGGGAAATTTAATCATACATTCATTCAAATACAAGAAATAAAATTGCAATACAATTAGAATTTGAAGATCCTTTGTTGCTTTTGAGAACTTAATGTAGTAACAACACAAATCTTCAACGGAAAAGGTGGAGTCACACCATGAGTGTTGCCTTAAATTAAGGTTATTGATGCACCATACTACTGAGGATTGTTCTGCGGCACCACCACCAAGATAAACCAACCTCCAATTAGAAGAAGATTAAGCAGTTCTTCTAGTCCCTCCAAGAGAGACAAAAGTTATAGCACAACACTCAAAATAAACCCAAAAATAAATAAGAATGCAATGTGTGTGTGTATAGTATGAATTACATAATATGCAAGAATGGGGTTGGGATTATATTGTTCAAAAACCAAACCTTACACCACTTGAGCTCCTTATGGTAATGAATTAAGCCATTAATCAACCGACCCCACTTAAGTAGAGAAAGAATTCCCTATAGATGGAGAATCAATAACAATGTGCCTTCTCCACTAATGCATAATGAATCACCTTGACCTAACCATCCCTTCTAAGTGAAGAATAGTAGTTAATCTATTCAAATTGCATTAATCCCATTCATGGTAATGGCGATGAATGGTTAAGAAGATAACCTAAGCTTCAATGTGTGTAGACTCCATCCGATAAAAAGAAGCCCACCACATCACCATGAATAAAATATTTAAGGCTCTCATATGATTAGCAATTGATATTCTTCGGCACTACATAGTGTTCAAATTTCAGTCAGATTCAAAAAGTATGCAGCAAATCTACGTCCCACTAATAAGGTCATTGAGAAGTAGATTCATTCCTTTTTTTATGCAAGAAAACTAGGCTATGCCCATGGGAGAATAGCCAATAAAAAGTTGTATAAGGTGTGGTGTGACATCCATCCATTTCCTTTTATGATTAATCCTTCTCTACTTCGGGGTAATCATTAGATTTTCTCTTCATCTAAGATTTAACGATAGTTTGCACCTCTCTCCATTCTAAATACTTCTACTTTTGGTCTTAATGATGCCAAGTCATTATAATCCATCTTGGGCCTAAATGGCGGAGCTTTTAACCATGGAAATAGGAACAATTATATAAAATTATCTACTCCTATTTCTTTGTCAAGATCAAAGTATTGGTTAGATGTCTTACTAGTTGACCTAGACACCCCGATTTCTCCTCCATAGAAGAGAGAGAGAGAAAGAGACCCAAGATTGAGTGTTTAGCATCAATATTTGAGTTTTATGAAACTCACCACAACTCGATCAATTATAACTCCATGAACAAATCCCACTTCTCAAAAATTCTAAGAAATGCAACATTTTCTAAGACACCTTGGAGCTGATGTTTGTATTTTCTCTTTTCTTTCCTCCTGGATATGTTAATGGCTTGGCCCATTTACTAGCACAGGAGGTGGCATCTGTCACAAGCTGGACATACAAGTCGGTATAAACCTCTTCATTTATTACTAGCTGAGACATTAAAATTGATACGAAATTGATATATGATCCTAAGAACTAGGCACTACTCATCGCTTAAATTTCAGTCTAATTCAGAAAGCTATGTGGCAAATCTTGGTGCCCAACGAAGCCCCCCCCCCCCAACACACACACACACACACACAAAGAAAAAACCTAATGAAAGTTGTCCAACATATGGTGAGTACCTCCACCTTTTTTTTTTTTTTTTTTTGTTAATCCCACTTTGATTCAAAGTACTCATTAAATTGCTTCACCAAAAAAAAGGAGCAAACAATGAGTGCCAAACAATGTGCAAGAATGGTTCTGAAAGTCATAACCAGAGAACCCTCATTTCAACCTGAAACATTGCCCTTCTAGTTAATCTTAAACCCACGGATATTTAACAATTCAGTTGCACTTCACGCCCATCGTCACTATTTAGAAGCAAACTAAATTAAATGGTTGAATAGTGTTTCAACCATTCCTTGTAATAGTATTCAAAGCATCCGCTTTTGCCTCCTATCATTAAGATCCCAACCCGAAAAGGCAAACAAGATCAGAAGCCCATGTATAAATAAAACCCTCTCATCAACTCCTTGCCCATCTGTCTTCCTTCCATATTAGTAATAACAACAGAACTTTAAAAACCATTAGTCTTTCTTTCTTTGAAAAAAAAATGGCTGCAATGGCAAATACAATCTCTACAGCCGTACTCCTCCTCCTTCTTCCACTGGCAATCTCAGCCGCCAGCAAGAATTTCATCATTACCAACTGCAAGACAACATTGTATCCTGACGTCTGCATCGCCAAACTCCTCCCAATAGCTCTCACGATCGAAGAAAGTCTATCTAGTCTAGCTAGGGTGGCCCTCAAAGAGAGCTCTTCTAGTGCAACTGTTGGTAATACATCAAAAGTAATTCAATTCAATTAATTGATGGGGGAAAGATTCCTTACCTGGATTTGCTTTCCCTTACTTGAAGTATACGCAGCGGAAGTCTAGATCCACGTTCTCGTTCCACCACCAAAGATTTACTAGCGAGATTCCACAATCACAGGGAAAGGGAATAATATCCACAACCCAAATGCCATGGATTAATGGAATGAAGATCAAAAACTAGGAAAGAAAAATTTCTAAGCCTGCGATTCTAAGAGAGAGGGAGAGAGAGATGGAGCCACCGTTTCTCAGAGATTCGCTCGTACGAATGAATCACTCAGTTACTTACTCACTAATGTGGTGGTTACCAAAACATATAACCCTATTTTGTAACCGCCCTAATAGTGAGTTTCCAATATTGCCCTTGGGCATTTAATTTATTAATCAAATTAATAAATTCCAACAGCTCCCACTTGCACAAGGGCAAGTGTTAATCTTTCAATGTGTCCCAGACACACTTGTATATCCCAGATATACACATTCAATCTCTCTGCTATGTATCCCAGATACATAGACCTCTTGTGTCCTAGACACACATGTATATCCTAGATATACATATTCATTGATCTCTTCACTATGTATCCCAGATACATAGACCACCTGTGTCCCAGACACTAATATCCACAAGTCAGACTGGCAAAATGGGTTGTGCGACCGGTGATATACCTGCACGCATGAGCCCCAAACTAGAAACCTTCCCAGAAGGCCAGAATGGCACATCACTCATAGAAACAAATCAAATAAGCATTAGTATAACACAGTGTCCTAGGTTTATTCAAACTCACCAGACTAAAGGTATCTCGATCCCTCTTAGAGATCACCTTCTTGTCCTTAAAATGTTCACTACTGTAACACATACAGTTGGTGCCAGCAAACACTTTTTAGGGTGCAGTTGAATCAAACCTTTCCTTTCGCCCCAGACCATCACTACACTTAGGATTGACTCCTTTCCCGGTAGTGCCCCTTTAGGTCGAATCAATCATGACCATAGGTAACACCCCAAAGTAGCCACATCAACCCTTCGTTTCATGATGTCGTCGAAAGTCACTAAGAACACTAATGGACCATAAGGTCCAGGACTCACACAATGAGAGGAGCAGGGATCCATCCTCTTATTTCCAATGATCGCTAAGCACACATAGTATGATATATGTGCTATGGTGGAGCATTCTATATACAATAGAACGTATGTCCATCTCAACACCATACAGGTCTTAGTCTAGTCGCAACCTCTTGCGCCTAACCCGAGTTTCTTTATTGTCGCCACCCTAGCGCCACATAAAGTACTCACACCTGGCTCCTATAGGCAACATGAATAGTGGGAATATTCATGTCGATTCTCTTCACAATAGAGAAACTCATCTTGATTCCAAATCAAGGCGACATCATGATTATGAATTGACCTACACAAAGTCATTCACAATCTGTCTCATCTCTGCTCGCCTCCAAGGCGCCAGAGGCGAATGCTCGTGTGAGTGAGCCATTCTCTTGCCTATTGACATATCTTGTTTTATGCTAGCAAAAACACAATCACACAGAAAGTGAATAAAAAAAAATGCTGGAATGAACTCATATTATTCATTAATAAGAAAGTCTCAGTACAAAAACAAGTCACAATCTACACAAGCCCAAGGATTTTACATGAGAAATAAAAACATCCTTGGCTATGGGTTTGGTAAGAGGGTCAGCTACCATCAAACTAGTAGATATGTGCTTAAGTACAACTTTCTTCCTTGATGTAATGTCTCTAACAAAGTGATATCTCAACTGTATATGTTTGGTCTTCCCATGATACTTGGGGTCCTTGACATAGCTAAGAGCTGCCGTACTATCACGATGAGACAAGGGCAGCCTCTTTGGATGTCATCACAATCCCGAGTATGTCGAAGGAATCTCCTCAACCAAACAGCCTCTTGAACCGCAGCTGAGCATGCCACATACTCGCTTCCATGGTCGAGAGGGATATACAAGCTCGCTTCTTGCTACACCACGAAATGGCCCCGCCATTCGTAAGAAAGCATATCCAGAGGTTGATTTGCGCTCATCAATGTCTCCAGCCCAGTCGGCATCACTATAGCCAACTAACCGCAAATCTGATCCTTGGTAACACAACATGTAGTTACTCATTCCTCTAAGATATCTCAATATCCTCTTGACTGCTTTCCAGTGCTCTATGCCTGGGTTTGATTGGTACCGACTAACCAAACCCACTGCATAACAAATATCCGGCCTAGTACACATCATAGCATACATAAGGCTACCCACTGCACTGGAATATGGAACTCTTTCCATCTTGGTTTTCTCCTCTGGAGTCTTAGGACCCATATCAAGGCTCAAATGCAAACCCTTCTCCACTGGAGTATCAATTGGTTTGCAGTTGTGCATCTGGTATCTCGTCAAGACATTGTCAATATAGGTCTCTTGAGATAAACCCAGTAATCTCTTTTGCCTATTTCTGACAATCTTGACACCAAGCACATAGCTTGCTTCACCTATGTCCTTCATATCAAATACGGAGGACAACCATTTCTTAATGGTTTCCAATAGCTCCTTGCTATTGCTAGCCATAAGTATGTCATCTACATACGTCGTCGGAATAACATAATTATTATCGGATCTCTTGGTGTAAACACAAGTGGTCTTCCTCAAGCATGGAAAAACCATTTTCCATCATAGCTTGGTGGAAGCGCACATTCCACTGTCTAGATGCTTGCTTTAAGCCATATATGGACTTCTTAAGCTTGCATACTTTGCGCTCAAGTCCATGTGCTTCAAAGCCTTGAGGTTGATCCATATAGATCTCTTCCTCAAGTTCTCCATTGAGAAAAGCAGTTTTTACATCCATCTGATAAAGCTCCAAGTCCAACCGAGCAACAATGGCTAGTATGAGGCGAATTGAGGCAAACCTAACCACGGGGAAAAAGTTTCCTCATAATCAACGCCCTCTCGTTGGGTGTAGCCCTTAGCCACTAAACGAGCCTTGAATCTCTCAATAGATCCATCCGCCTTTCTTTTGATCTTGAGAACCCACTTGTTCCCAATTGCCTTTCGGCCTGGCGGCAAGTCAACCAAGTCCCAGACATGATTAACTTTCATCGACTCCAACTCTTCCTTTATTGCTTTTAACCATTCCTTTGAGCTTAACCCCGCAAGAGCTTCCTGCATGCTCTTTGGTTCATGCTCATCGACTGAAATCATCTCACAGTCGATCTCTTCAGGAGTTACCAAGTAGGCTTCATCCTCTATGTCGAAACGTCGACGAGGAACTAGCCCGCGCCCACTACGGCGCAAGTGCATGTCAGATTGCTCACCGTCTAAGGTAGCTATCACATCTGCACTCCCACTCCCACTAGAATCTTCTGGATGAACCCTAGGTTCATTATCCAGAATCTGAATCCCTGGAGTGACAAGACCACTATCTTGTATCTCAAAGAATTCCAATGATTCTTTGTTAACTCCTGAAAGAGATGGAAAATCATTCTCCAAGAATGTTGCATCCCTAGACTCAAGTTCCGTTCTCCTCTCACTCTCATCTAGTCCAATGAAGACATGGCCCTTTGAGGGTTCAGAATATCTCACAAAGATACACTTTCTTCCTCTGGGTCCAAGCTTTCCATATTGGTGAGAAGTAGAGTGAACATATGCCGCACATCCCCATGAGCGCAAGTAACTCAAATCGGCTTCCTTCCGGTCCACAACTCATATGGTGTGGAAGGAACCGATTTGGTTGGAACTCTGTTGAGGATATAGGCCATGATCAGCAAAGCATCTCCCCAATAAGAGATGGGTAGATTTGCCTGCGCCATCATGGATCTCACCATGTCTAGCAAGGTTCTATTCCTCCTCTCAGCAACCCCATTTTGCTGTGGAGTCCTTGGAATAGTAAGTTGTCTAGATATCCCCTTTTCATCACATAACCCTTTGAACATATCGGAGAGATACTCTCTTCCTCTATCCGTTCTAAGAGTTTTAATCCTTTTATCTAACTGATTCTCAACCAAGCTCATGAATTTCTTAAAACATTCCAGAGCTTCTGACTTATGAGAAATTAGATAAATGTGACCATACCTTGTATAGTCATCTATGAATGTGATGAAATAAGACTGTCCTTTTCTAGTATGCACATTCATGGGTCCACACACATCCGAATGGATAAGTTCTAAAGGAAGAGAGGCTCTCAAAGCCTTTTTAAATGGTTTTCTAGTTGCTTTTCTGCTAGACATGACTCACAAAGTTGGCAAATCAGATAGTGAACCTTGGCCTAAGAGACCTTCTCTTGCCAACATGTTCATCCTATCTAAGCCAATATGTCCTAGTCTAGCATGCCACAAATTAGAATCAATACACATAGTATTTTGGCAAACAAAAGCATTACTAGAATTAAATGAATAATCAATTGTATCCAATACAATGAAACCATTATCAAGAAAACCATAACCATAAACCGTATCACCCGGATACAAAACCAAAGAATTGTTTTCAAATACAACTCTAAAACCATGTCTCTTAAAAGATAAATAACGAAACAAGATTTCGCCGAATGTCTGGAGCATACAACACATCATGGAGTAACAGCGTCTGGCCACCTCGCAAAACTAATTTGCATGTGCCTATGCCATGAACCTCCACGCTTGAGCTGTTCCCCATCGTTATTCTTTTGCTTCCTCTTGGAATACGACGGTATTCCACGAAGCTCGAGCGTTCCCTTGTTATGTGTTCTGTCGCACCTGAATCAACAATCCACAAAGGATTTAGTTCAGCAAGCATAGTAGAACTTGTTACATAACAAGATGAGGTATAACACACAGTACATACCTCTTGCTCAGTGCAATCACGAGCAAAATGACCAGGCTTTCGGCACTTGAAGCAAATCAAAGCTGATTTCTTCTTGCCAGCACTAGTCCCCCTTGAACGCTTGGGCCCACTCTTGTTTTTGTTCCCACCCTGGTTACTTTGCTTGGACCGCTGAGGTTGAGCTTTCTCTCTCTTGCGCTTGAAGCCTGCACTCTTACTAGTGCTAGCTGCAGCAGCAAATACATCAGTTTGAGGGGTATCGGCCAACATCCGATCCTCATCATGCTCAAGGTGCTTGGCAGCTTGATCGAAAGTCTTGACCTCATCAGCATGAGTCAAGAAGATCTTCATATGCTCCCAAGTCTTAGGCAATGACCTGATGACTGCGGAGACCTGCTCCTCATCAGTCTTCTGGCGCCCACATGCGCTCAACTCACTAATCATGTTAGACATAATGGTTATATGTTGCCTCATGGTGTGACCCTGGCGCATCTTATAACCGTCAAAAGTGAGTCCGAGCTGGCGGCCTCTTGTGGTGGAAGTCCCTCCATACTGGAACTTCACAGCCTCCCACAAAGACTTTGCAGTCCTATGCTTCTCATAACGAAGCATCAGGTCATCCCTCATGGAGCTCAGGATTGTAATCCTGGCTACCCGGTCTTTCCTCTTCCAAGCATTGTATATATCAAGGTCCCTGCGATGTTGTGCAGTGGTACCTTCCTCAGGTGGGTTCATGGTCTGGTTTATGGTCTCCAGCATATCCTGCTCTTCCAGGAGATATTGCACCTTTCGGTGCCAGAGGTCATAATTCCTCTCATTCAGCTTATCTCCTTTAGTGAGGTCAGCAACAATGCTCTTTGTAGCAGCCATTTTTCTAGAGATATTACATACAAAAATGAGTTCAATAAATCTAGCATAAAACACAACTCATGCAACAAAAAATCACACTAGCATAGTCAACCTATGGGATAAGCACTTAAACCAAAAGAGATGCTAAGAAACATTCAATCAAATTCTCATGCAAACCCACATAGACTTATACACTAGCTTCATTCTGTGCAAGAAACATGATTGATAGACCCATAAATAAAAAATAGTTTTATTAAAATAAAACATTCAATCATGTTCAAGCTATAAGGTGGTTCACACAGAACACTTCTACCTCATTAGCTCCCACTAGGCCCCATTAGGCCCTTAATGCTCAAACATCACATAGATTGTGAGCCATAGATGTCCAATAAATAGAAACACATTCAAAATTGGACAAAAAACTCAGACGGATTCTGAGACGGATCACCGTCTGACAATCCGTCTGAGACAGATTCTAAGACGGCTCTCCGGGTCGCCGAGTGAGCCCATCAGCCCGACCGGACTGCCGTCTCACTAGACGGACAGTCCTTCTGGCATTCTGTGACCAGACAGATTCTGAGACGGCGCACCGTCTGAGAGTCTGTCTAGCTTCTGTGACCAGACAGATTCTGAGATGGCGCACCATCTGAGAGTCCGTCTGGCTTCTGTGACCAAACGGATTCTGAGATGGCTCACCTTCTCAGCATCCGTCTGGTACACAGACGTCAATTCCCAATTTAACGATTTTTTTTTCTTTGAACGAAATTTTTTTCAAAAAATACGGAAAATCACGTTTTTTTTCTTTACAAAAATTCATCCAAAAACACATGAAAAAAATCCAACAATAATTATTAACAAAAATTATCATCATGGATTATCAATTCATGCAAATCTTCATTAGGAAAATTCACAGGGATCCTCCCACTCGGATCCGAATCAAAATTAAAGGTTTCCAAAAACCCTATCAATTCTCCCATGGGTTTCGTATTAAACCCTTGATCCTCCCATTGGATCCATACAATAAAATTAAACAATGGGGAGGAACAATAAACGTGGGAACCAATGGCTCTGATGCCAATGTTGGTAATACATCAAAAGTAATTCAATTCAATTAATTGATGGGGGAAAGATTCCTTACCTGGATTCGCTTTCCCTTACTTGAAGTATACGCAGCGGAAGTCTAGATCCACGTTCTCATTCCACCACCAAAGATTTACCGGCGAGATTCCACAATCACAGGGAAAGGGAATAATATCCACAACCCAAATGCCGTGGATTAATTGAATGAAGATCAAAAACTAGGAAAGAAAAATTTCTAAGCCTGCGATTCTAAGAGAGAGGGAGAGAGAGATGGAGCCGCCGTTTCTCAGAGATTCGCTCGTACGAATGAATCACTCAGTTACTTACTCACTAATGCGGTGGTTACCAAAATATATAACCCTATTTTGTAACCGCCCTAATAGTGAGTTTCCAATATTGCCCTTGGGCATTTAATTTATTAATCAAATTAATAAATTCCAACAGCAACAATTGTCAATGGTCTCCTTTCAAAGAAACCCAAATCTGACAAGGTTATAAAGGACTGCATAGACACCTATGGAGACTCCATTTATCAGATGCGCAAGTCAACTGTGACACTGAATGGAAAGCTCGACATTGTAGCCTTTGACAACTTGAAGACGTGGATGAGTGCAGCACTTACGAACAAGGATACATGTGAGGAGGGATTGTAATCAGTGAAATCGGATTTACTTGGTCTTGTGGTGGAAGGCAAGAAGTTGATAAGCATTACCCTTACCTTCATCAATAAGTTAGCTTGATTATGGTTTATCTCTCGAGTCTAGGCTACTTCGCATGGTTCTTCTCGATAAAGTTTTTTTTTCTCAGAAAAAAAAGAAGAAAACACCTTATAGGGAAGATTTTGGCCATATGATTTCATTGTGGTATCTGATATCATATTAATTTATAAATTTAGTTGAGGTTTTGAAAAGCAAAGTGTAGATTCCTCAAAGGGACTCTCTATGGATATAATTGCCTCAATTCTATGTTGTGAAATTTATTTTCAAACATAAGAAATAAAATTGCAATACAATTAGAATTTGAAGATCCTTAGCTGATTTTGATAACATAACGTTGTAGTAGCACCAATCTTCGATAGAAAAGGTGTAGTCACACCGTTAGTGTTGCCTTTTTTTTAGGTTACAGATGCACCATACCGTCAAGGGTTGTTCCTTGGCACCACCACCAACAAGATAAAAACCTCCAACTAGAAGATGAACCATTTCTTGTACTCCCTCCAAGAGAGCCAAAAGTTACACCACAACACTAAAAAAAAAAAAAACCAAAAGTTAAAAGAGACATTGCAAGAAAGTAAATAAGAAAGCAATGCATGTGTGTATCGTATCAATTACATAGTTTACAAGAATGGCGTTACGTTTATATTGGCCGAAAACCATACTCTACACCACATGAGCTCCTCATGGTGATGAATTAGGCCATTAAACAACCTACCCCACTAAAGTAAAGAAAGAATTCCCACTAATAAGGTCACTGAAAATTAGATTTATTCCTTTTTTTCAATGCAAGAAAACTAGGCTATGCGCTTGGGAGAATAGCAAATAAAAAGTTGTATATGGTGTGGTGTGTACATTCATCATTTCCTTTTATGGTTAATCCTTCTCTACTTTGGGGTAATCATTAGATTTTCTCTTCATCTAAGATTTGATGATAGTTCGCACCTTTCTCCATTCTAATACTTCCCTTTTATCCTCTAGATAAATATTATAGAGTGTTTAGTTTAAGCTTTTCTTTGACCAAAAAATTATGATTTTTATGATTGGGTTATGTACCAAAGCTAAAACATGGCCCAACGTGAAAAAGGCAGCGATAGCTTTGTCCGAGTTTTGCCTAAAGGCAGCGATAGCTTTGTCCGAGTCTTGCCTAATTTCAAAGTCTAGAAAGCCCTATTAAGGCACAAGTTGGGAAGTTGGGTGCACACTAACTGAAAACCTGCAAGACAAGGCCAAAAATCAATCCATAATGACAAAAAATTATATGTTGACCTGTCATGTCAAATTTGTTTTTTCGCCACTTCTATTAGCCCAATTATTCTATTTTGGAGTGTCATGATGTTCTTTCATAGGAACTTTTATTCATCTTGGCCAATTTATGTGTACATTGAGTAAATCATTAGGGTAGTTTTATAATTGTTTAAATATATAGCAAGACTTCGCCTCAAACACAAGATGATTCGAACTCTTCATTTCATATTATGAGGTGGTGATCTCTGCCAACTGGGTCAACCCCTCAGGTTGAGTGTCATGATATTGTTAGCATAAAGATTGACCCAAAAATAAGATGCTTAGCCTCATTCTTTGGGCTTTATTTCATCAGGAATAGCTAGTTGTATAAGTTTTGGTCTTAATGATGCCAAGTCATTATAATCCATCTTGTGCCTAAATGGTGGAGCTTTTAGCCATGGAAATAGGAACATGTATATAAAATTATCTACTCCTATTTCTCTGTCAAGATCAAAGTATTGGTTAGATGTCTTACTAGCTTGACCTAGACACCCCGATTTCTCCTACAAAGAAGAGAGAGAGAGAAAGAGACCCAAGATTGAGTATTTAGCATTAATATCAGAGTTTTATGAAACTCACCACTACCCGATCAATTATAACTCCTTGAACAAATCCCACTTTTCAAAAATTCTAAGAAATGCAACATTTTCCAAGACACCTTGGAGTTGATGTTTGTATTTTCTCTTTTCTTTTCTCCTGGTTATGTTAATGGCTTGGCCCATTCACTTGCACAGGAGGTGGCATCCGTCACAAGCTGGACTTACAAGTTGGTATCAACCTCTTCATTTATTACTAGTTGAGACATTAAAATTGATATGAAATTCATATATGATCCTAAGAACTAGGCACTACTCATCGATTAAATTTCAGTCTAATTCAGAAAGCTATGTGGCATATGTTGATGCCACCGAAGCCCCCCCCAAAAAAAAAAAAACACACTCACACACACACAAAAAAAAAAAAGCTTAATGAAAGTTCTCCAACGTATGCTGAGTACCTCCAACTCCTTTTTTTTTTTTTTTTTTTTTTTTTATTTTTAATCCCACTTTGTTTCAACGTACTCATTAAATTGCTTCACCCAAAAAAAGGAGCAAACAATGAGTGCCAAACAATGTGCAAGAATGGTTGTGAATGTCGTAATCAGACAACCCTCATTTCAACCTCAAACACTGCCCTTCTGGTTAATCTTAAACCCACGGATATTTAACAATTCAGTTGCACTTCACGCTCGTCCTCACTATATAGAAGCAAACTAAATTAAATGGTTGAATAGCGTTTCAACCATTCCTTGTAATAGTATACAAAGCATCCGCTTTTACCTCCTATCATTAAGATCCCAACCAGAAAGGCAAACAAGATAAGAAGCCCATGTATAAATAATACCCTCTCAATCAACTCCTTGCCCATCTGTCTTCCTTCAAAATTAATAATAAAAACAGAACTTTAAAAACCACCAGTGTTTCTTTCTTAAAAAAAAAAATGGCTGCCATGGCAACTACAATCACTACAGCCGTCGTCCTCCTCCTTCTTCCATTGGCAATCTCCGCCGCCAGCAAGAACTTTATCATTACCAATTGCAAGACAACATTGTATCCTGACGTTTGCATCGCCAAATTCCTCCCAAGAGCCCTCACAATCGAAGAAAGTCCGTCCAGTCTAGCTAGGGTGGCCCTTAAAGAGAGCTCTTCTAGTGCAACAATTGTCAATGGTCTCCTTTCAAAGAAACCCAGATCTAACAAGGTTATAAAGGACTGCATGGACACCTATGGAGATGCCATTTATCAGATGCGCAAGTCAACTGTGACACTGAATGGAAAGCTCGACATTGTAGCCATTGACAACTTGAAGACGTGGATGAGTGCAGCACTTACGAACGAGGATACATGTGAGGAGGAATTGGAATCAGTGAAATCGGATTTACTTGGTCTTGTGGTGGAAGGCAAGAAGTTGATAAGCATTACCCTTACCTTCATCAATAAGTTAGCTTGATTATAGTTTATCTCTCGTGTCTAGGCTATTTCGCGTGGTGCTTCTCGATTAAATTTGTTTTCTAAAAAAAAAAAAAAAGGAAACACCTTATAGGGAAGATTATGGCCATATGATTTCATTGTGGTATCTGATATCGTATTAATTTATAAATTTAGTTGAGGTTTTGCAAAGAGAAGTGTAGATTCCTCGAATGGACTCTCTATGGATATAATTGCCTCAATTCTTTGTTGTGTAATTTATTTTCAAATATAAGTAATAAAGTTGCAATACAATTAGAATTTTAAGATCCTTAGCTGATTTTGAGAACATAATGTAGTAGTAGCACAAAGCTTCGATAGAAAAGGTGTAGTCACAGCGTTAGTGTTGCCTTTATTTAGGTTACGAATGCACCATACCGTCGAGGGATTTTCCCTGGAACCACTACAAATAAGATAAAAACCTCCAACTAGAAGATGAAGCGTTTCTCGTACTCCCTCCGAGAGAGCCAAAAGTTACACCACAACACTAAAAAAAAAAAACCAAAAGTTAAAAGAGACATTGCAAGAAAGTAAATAAGAATGCAATGCATGTGTGTTTAGTATGAATTACATAGTATACAAGGATGGCGTTACATTTATATTGGCCAAAATCCACACTCTACACCACATGAGCTCCTCATGCTGATGAATTAGGCCATTAAACAACCTACCCCACTTAAGTAAAGAAAGAATTCGCACTAATAAGGTCATTGAGAAGTAGATTTATTCCTTTTTTTTATGCAAGAAAACTATGCAATGCCCTTGGGAGAATACCAAATAAAAAGTTGTATATGGTGTGGTGTTACATCCATCCATTTCCTTTTATGGTTAATCCTTCTCTACTTTGGGGTAATCATTAGATTTTCTCTTCATCTAAGATTTGATGACAGTTCGCACCTTTCTCCATTCTAAATACTTCCCATTCATCCTCTAGAGAAATTTTATAGATTACTTAGTTTAAGCTTTTCTTTGACAAAAAAATTATGATTTTTATGATAGGGTTATGTAGCAAAGCTAAAACATGGCCTAACTTGAAAAAGGCAGCAATAGCGTTGTCCGAGTTTCGCCTAGTTACAAAGCCCAGACAGCCCTATTAAGGAACGAGTTGGGAAGTTGGGTGCACACTAATTGATGGATGTACACACCACACCATAACTTTTTATTTGGTATTCTCCCAAGGGCATAGCCTAGTTTTGTTGCATAAAAAAAGAGAGGAATAAATCTACTTCTCAATGACCTTATTAGTAAGAATTCTTTCTTTACTTAAGTGGGGTAGGTTGTTTAATGGCCTAATTCATCACCATGAGGAGCTCATGTGGTGTAGAATGTGGTTTTTGGCCAATACAAACGTAATGCCATCCTTGTATACTACATAATTCATACTATACACACATGCATTGCATTCTTATTTACTTTATTGCAATGTCTCTTATAACTTCTTCTTCTTTTTTTATTTTTTATTTTTTATTTTTTTATTTAATTTTATTATTATTTTTTTGAAGTGTTGTGCTGTAACTTTTGGCTCTTTCGAAGGGATTACGAGAAATGCCTCATCTTCTAGTTGGAGGTTTTTATCTTATTTGTGGTGGTGCCAAGGAACAACTTTTGACGGTATGGTGCATCTGTAACCTAAATAAAGGGAACACTAACGGTGTGACTACACCTTTTCTATCGAAGATTTGTGCTACTACTACATTATGTTCTCAGAATCAGATAAGGATCTTCAAATTCTAATTGTATTGCAATTTTATTTCTTATATTTGAAAATAAATTACACAACAAAGAATTGAGGCAATTATATCCATAGAGAGTCCATTCAAGGAATCTACACTTGGCTTCGCAAAACCTCAACTAAATTTATAAATTAATACGATATCAGATACCACAATGAAATCATATTGCCATAATCTTCCCTATAAGGTGTTTCCTTCTTTTTTTTTTCTTTTTTTTCTGAGAAAACTAATTTTATCGAGAAGAACGTTGCGAAATAGCCTAGACTCGAGAGATAAACCGTAATCAAGCTAATTTATTGATGAAGGTAAGGGTAATGCTTATCAACTTCTTGCCTTCCACCACAAGACCAAGTAAATCCGATTTCACTGATTCCAATCCCTCCTCACATGTATCCTCGTTCGTAAGTGCTGCACTCATCCACGTCTTCAAGTTGTCAATGGCTACAATGTTGAGCTTTCCGTTCAGTGTCATAGTTGACTTGTGCATCTGATAAATGGCGTCTCCATAGGTGTCCATGCAGTCCTTTATAACCTTGTCAGATCTAGGTTTCTTTGAAAGGAGACCATTGACAATTGTTGCACTAGAAGAGCTCTCTTTGAGGGCCACCCTAGCTAGACTGGATGGGCTTTCTTCGATCGTGAGGGCTCTTGGGAGGAGTTTGGCGATGCAGACGTCAGGATACAATGTTGTCTTGCAGTTGGTAATGATAAAATTCTTGCTGGCGGCGGAGATTGCCAATGGAAGAAGGAGGAGGACGACGGCTGTAGTGATTGTATTTGCCATGGCAGCCATTTTTTTTTTTTAAAGAAAGAAACACTGGTGGTTTTTAAAGTTATGTTGTTATTATTAATTTGGAAGGAAGACAGATGGGCAAGGAGTTGATTGAGAGGGTATTATTTATACATGGGCTTCTTATCTTGTTTGCCTTTCTGGTTGGGATCTTAATGATAGGAGGTAAAAGCGGATGCTTTGTATACTATTACAAGGAATGGTTGAAACACTATTCAACCATTTAATTTAGTTTGCTTCTATATAGTGAGGACGGGCGTGAAGTGCAACTGAATTGTTAAATATCCGTGGGTTTAAAATTAACCAGAAGGCCATTGTTTGAGGTTGAAATGAGGGTTGTTTGATTACGACTTTCACAACCATTCTTGCACATTGTTTGGCACTCATTGTGTAACAACCCCCATATTTCTAACCCGAGATCCATATTTCAGGTCTGAGAACCCGAAGGTCTAGTCAAGTAAGTTTGTGGAGTGTCTAGATAATAGTCCATGATCCATACCTTGAACCCATGGAGCTGGATCCTTTGTCTGAAGAGCCTGCCTTGCTTGGTAGTTGGACTTTTGGAAGTCAAGTGTTGTTCGGAGATGTCCGGAATGATGGTAAGATCTCCCCCATCTCCTCTTTAGGGCTAGGTTGGACTTGGATATCAACCCCTAGCAAAAGCACCCTTGTATGGAAAATTACATGGGGGCGGTTGCTAGTGGCGGTCGATCAAACCAAGCAACCGCGCCTGGAGCAACCGCCCGGTCTGTTTTCGGAGTTTTTGCCCTATTTTGCCCCCTGACTTCTATAAAAGGTAACCCTCATCCAAGTAACGAATATTTTATTTGTGGTTGTTAAATTTGGAGGTTAGACGGCTGCGGGGAAGTTCCGAAAGTGAATTTGAAGTGCTGGCAGTGACCTGGAGATCAGTCCTTCCCTTTTTCTGGCTTTTTGAAGTGAGGTAACGAATTCACCCTTTATTCTTTTGCCTCTTTGTCTGTTATTTGAGTGTTAACCCATCCCCTCCTCATGGTGGTTACCCTCTTTGATCATTGTGACTGTCTTTCCAATCTACTTGAGATGATTTATCCAAAAACGAAACCCTGCTTTCGTGAGAAGGATAATCCAGTCAAGGGGAGAATTCTGGGTAAGCCAATGATGGTAATTGCTAGGATTTCCTTCACCCTTTGGCTTTGGGAGTATTAGATTAGAGACTTAGGCCATGATCGCTCGAAATCCGGATTGAAAACAGGTGATCAGAAGCCTGAGTTTCGGATTGAAACTCTCTGTTTTTTGGGCGGTCGCTCAACTTAAGCGACCGGCCCGAGCGACTGGCTGGTAAACTGTGACCAAATGACTTTTGGTTCTGATTCTCTTTGATTCAATTAACTCATATAATATTGTAACAATGTGTTTAGGTATACTCTGTTTGAAAATAAAGACTTGTAATAGTTAACGGATCTCTTTTTACGGACAATTTACTTATATGCAGGTAAGGAACCCATCCTATCTTTTGAATAGACTTGAAATATGCTATAATCCAGTGTCTATTAGAATTAGTATTTCTTTATATATGTTGCTGTATTCATGTCTTATATATTAATCTTGTTATATTACTGTTGTTTGTCTTGTTTATATACTATGTTGATTATGAATGTTATGTATTGATGATGGTTAGTATATGGTTTTGATGGAAGAGGTATCTCTTTTGGGATATCTTAGCTTGGGATATCAGAAGGCTGTGGAATGGGACACATGCCTGCTGATGTCTCCAGACCTGTCATGATTGTTTGATGACATTATTAGGTAGAGTCTAGAATTGCATGGCTAGGTACCCCACATGCTACTACCCTTTCGGTAGGGGGATTGAAACCAAGTGACCCGTGATGACAGTGATGCGACATTGGTCCACTGTTAGTCATATAAATGGTAGGGTTGCATATGTTAGGGTTGGACTCATGGACGTCCAAGGAACGGACCAGGTGTCGTGAGGAGTCATGAGAGCATCCACCCCAATAATATGTGGATGACCATAGGGTTAAGGAGTGGAGTCCAACAGCGGCAGCCAGTCCGTGAGGATTCTCTCTCCTGGTTGCGAAGGATACTGAACCGAGTTGGTTGGTGCCATAGGGGATGTATCTGGACTTCATGTAGACATGTAACCAGTATGGCCTTGCATTGGATTAGAAACCCCGACATGCGCCAGTACTCATTACCAATTGTCGTGGTGAGAGAGTGTTGACTTAACCCCAGCCATGGAAATGAGAGCCAGGTGTGGACTTTCCCTTTTTCCCAGGATCCCTACAGAGGTAACTAGTCCTTGCCGGATCAGAGTGATGAGACTTACCTAGAGGAGGGCTAGAGTATATCTTAAAGCATGTTAACTATTAGAGACCTGCATAGTTAGAAATCATAGTATCATTCATACTTTGCATTCATTCATATTATTTGTGTATTTTGGCATTGTTGGGTAATTGATGGGATTTGTGATTGTTTCTTACTGAGTTCTTTAGAACTCACGCCTTTATTTTGTATATGTTTATTAGCCCGCATAGAAGAAGGAATTGTACGAGGAAGATGGACTGGTTTCCTATGAAGGAACCATCCCGTATGAAGAAGATGTGGCCCCGTCAGTGGGAAATGGAGATAGCCTGTGCGGGAGCTCCTGTGGGTGCATGGAGTGCGCTTATCGCACCTATTGATGGACAGAGACGGAAGGTGGTTAGAAAGTTCGCTCAGCGAATGGAGAAGAACTGGAGGACACCCTATCTTGAGATTCATGAAAAACACTATTTAAACTTAGAAAAGGAAACTGGAAAGAAATTGATATAGTTCTTTTGTTTACTTCCGCTGAACTCTTATTCATTTTTATTCATTATTTCTTTCCTTTATTATTGTTATTGGAGTATTTGGACTCCTGTAATTCCTTTAATTCATTTATTGAACATTTGTTGCTCTCGATTATCTTTATTTGTATTTAATATTGTTGATAGACTAAAACCGTGGATCCTATGGCGGATCACTCCCATGGGTTGTCGGGCGGGTAACCGAGACTGGCGTGTGGGGTGTGACACATTGTTTGCTCTCTCTTTTTGGTGAAGCAATTTAATGAGTACTTTGAAACAAAGTGGGATTAATAAAAAAAATAAAAAATAAAAAAAGGAGGTGGAGGTACTCAGCATACGTTGGATAACTTTCATTAGGGTTTTTCTTTGTGTGTGTGTATCTGTGTGTTCGGGTGGAGGGGATGGGCTTCGATGGGCACCAAGATTTGCCACATAGCTTTCCGAATTAGACTTAAATTTAATAGACGAGTTGTGCCTAGTTCTTAGGATCATATATCAATTTTAATGTCTTAGCTAGTAAGAAATCAAGAGGTTGATACCGACTTGTAAGTCCAGCTTCTAATGGATGCCACCTCCTGTGCAAGTGAATGGGCCAAGCCATTAACATATCCAGGAGGAAAGGAAAGGAAAACACAAACATCAACTCCAAGTTGTCTTGGAAAATGTTGCATTTCTTAGAATTTTTGAGAAGCGGGATTTGTTCATGGAGTTATAATTGATCGAGTTGTGGTGAGTTTAATAAAACTCAAATATTGATGCTAAATACTCAATCTTGGGTCTCTTTCTCTCTCTCCCTTCTATGGAGGAGAAATCGGGGTGTCTAGGTCAAGCTAGTAAGACATCTAACCCATACTTTGATCTTGACAGAGAAATAGGAGAACATAATTTTATATAATTGTTCCAATTTCCATGGCTAAAAGCTCTGCCATTTAGGCCCAAGATGGATTATAATGACTTGGCATCATAAGACCAAAACTTACGCAACTAGCTATTCATGATGAAATAAATCCCAAAGAACGAGGCTAAGCATCTTATTTTGGGTCAATATTTATGCTAATAATATCATGACACTCAACCTCAGGGGTTGAACCAGTTGGCAGAGATCACCACCTCATAATATGAAATGAAGAGCTTGAATCTTCTTTGGGTCTGAGGCGAAGTCCTGCTATATATTTAAACAATTATAAATCTACCCTAATGATTTAGTCAAGGTACACATAAATTGGCTAGGATGAATAAAAGTTCCAATGAAAGAACATCATGACACTCCAAAATAGAATAATTGGGCTAATAGAAGTGGCGAAAAAACAAAATTTACATGACAAGTCAACATATAACTTTTTCTCATGATGGATTGATTTTTGGCCTTGTCTTGTGGGTTTTCAGCTAGTGTGCACCCAACTTCCCAACTCGTGCCTTAATAGGGCTATCTGGGCTTTGTAACTTGGCAAAACTCAGACAAAGCTATCGCTGCCTTTTTCATGTTAGGCCATGTTTTAGCTTTGGTACATAATCCTTGCATAAAAATCATAATTTTTTGATCAAAGAAAAGCTTAAACTAAGTACTCTATAAAATTTCTCAAGAGGATAAAAGGGAAGTATTTAGAATGGAGAAAGGTGCGAACTGTCATCAAATCTTTTAGATGAAGAGAAAATCTAATGATTACCCCGAAGTAGAGAAGGATTAACCATAAAAGGAAATGGATGGATGTACACACCACACCATATACAACTTTTTATTTGGTATTCTCCCAAGGGCATAGCCTAGTTTTCTTGCATAAAAAAAAGGAATAAATCTACTTCTCAATGACCTTATTAGTGGGAATTCTTTCTTTACATAAGTGGGGTAGGTTGTTTAATGGCCTAATTCATCATCATGAGGAGCTCATGTGGTGTAGAGTCTGGTTTTTGGCCAATATAAATGTAACGCTATCCTTGTATACTATGTAATTCATACTATACACACATGCATTGCATTCTTATTTACTTTCTTGCAATGTCTCTTTTAAATTTTGGTTTTTTAAAAAAAAAAAAATTTTATACTGTTGTGCTGTAACTTTTGGCTCTCTCGGAGGGAGTACAAGAAATGCTTCATGTTCTAGTTGGAGGTTTTTATCTTGTTGGTGGTGGTGCTAAGGAACAACCCTTGACTGTATGGTGCATCTGTAACCTAAATAAAGGCAACACTAACGGTGTGACTACACCTTTTCTATCAAAGATTTGTGCTACTACAACGTTATGTTCTCAAAATCAGCTAAGGATCTTCAAATTCTAATTGTATTGCAATTTTATTTCTTATATTTGAAAATAAATTACAAAACAAAGAATTGAGGCAATTATATCCATAGAGAGTCCATTCGAGGAATCTACACTTCGCTATGCAAAACCTCAACTAAATTTATAAATTAATACGATATCAGATACCACAATGAAATTATATGACCAGCATCTTCCCTATAAGGTGTTTCCTTCTTTTATTTTTTTTTTCTGAGAAAACAAATTTTATCAAGAAGAATGACGCGAAAGAGCCTAGACTCAAGAGATAAACCATAATCAAGCTAACTTATTGATGAAGGTAAGGGTAATGCTTATCAACTTCTTGCCTTCCATCACAAGACCAAGTAAATCCGATTTCACTGATTCCAATCCCTCCTCACATGTATCCTCGTTTGTAAGTGTTGCACTCATCCACGTCTTCAAGTTGTCAATGGCTACAATGTCGAGCTTTCCATTCAGGGTCGCAGTTGACTTGCGCATTTGATAAATGGCATCTCCATAGGTGTCCATGCAGTCCTTTATAACCTTGTCAGATCTAGGTTTCTTTGAAAGGAGACCATTGACAATTGTTGCACTAGAAGAGCTCTCTTTTAGGGCCACCCTAGCTAGACTAGATGGACTTTCTTCGATCGTGAGAGCTCTTGGGAGGAGTTTGGCGATGCAGACGTCAGGATACAATGTTGTTTTGCAGTTGGTAATGATGAAATTCTTGCTGGCGGCTGAGATTGCCAGTGGAAGAAGGAGGAGGAGTACGGCTGTAGAGATTGTAGTTGCCGTGGCAGCCATTTTTTTTTCAAAGAAAGAAACACTGATGGTTTTTAAAGTTCTGTTGTTATTATTAATATGGAAGGAAGATAGATGGGTAAGGAGTTGATGAGAGGGTATTATTTATACATGGGCTTCTGATCTTGTTTTCCTTTTGGTTGGGATCTTAATGATAGGAGGCAAAAGCGGATGCTTTGAATACTATTACAAGGAATGGTTGAAACGCTATTCAACCATTTAATTTAGTTTGCTTCTATATAGTGAGGACGGGCGTGAAGTGCAACTGAATTGTTAAATATCCGTGGGTTTAAGATTAACCAGAAGGGCAGTGTTTGAGGTTGAAATGAGGGTTGTCTGATTACGACTTTCACAAACATTCTTGCACATTGTTTGGCACTCATTGTTTGCTCCTTTTTTTGGGTGAAGCATTTTGATGATTACGCTGAAACAAAGTGGGATTAACCAAAAAAAAAAGAAAAAAAAAAGAAGTGGAGGTACTCAGCATACATTGGACAACTTTCATTAGGTTTTTTCTTTGTGTGTGTGTGTCGGGGGGGGGGGTTCGTTGGGCACCAAGATTTTCCACATAGCTTTCTGAATTAGACTGAAATTTAATCGATGAGTAGTGCCTAGTTCATGGGATCATATATCAATTTTGTATCAATTATAATGTCTCAGCTAGTAATAAATGAAGAGGTTGATACCGACTTGTAAGTCCAGCTTGTGACGGATGCCACCTCCTATGCAAGTGAATGGGCCAAGCCATTAACATATCCAGGAGGAAAGAAAAGGGAAAATACAAACACCAAGATCCATCATTCTTGGAGTGGAGCAGGACTTGGAGTAATGAGCTGTAAAATGCTTTTTATAATGTTGTGGTCTGCCAAATGGGTGGCGTTGTTGGAGAAGCTTTGAGGCTTATTTTTATGGAGATTCTGGTGAAAAGGAAGGGTCTCAAGCTGAACCCTATATCTGTCATCTACTATGTTAGTCCTTGTAGGCAAGTATTTTAACCCCTCTTGAAATATGATTGCATCATAAGCTCCTGAAGGCATTTCTTCTCAAGTGCAGCCTTTATAGGTAACCAATCATTTAATTTTTTTTTGATGATAAAAGACAAAGCTTAAAAACATTGACATATGGGTGTTTGTGACTACATATAGACAAGACTATTATTAGATGCTACTTTAGCTATAATAGCAAATTTCTCCTGGAGCATGGTAGATTGAAACCAAGAGTAGTTAAAATGTTTGTTGCCTCCGCAACCATAGTTAAAATATTAATAAGATTAACAGGCCAAGGTTTCTTAGGTCTAGGTAAAAAAGTCAAAATGCTGGGCCTATTGCACCAAATGGTCTTTATTTGTAATCCCAATTGTCTTGCTTTGTTCATTCCTGTTCGGATTCCCACCAAAATTGCCTCAGCTTCGTTTGCATTTGCTATGCTTGCATAACTAAGATATTGAATATAACCATGTCTATAGATACCCATGCTCTAGCCTGCACTTTCTACCGGTTTGTTATATATCCTTGCACAAAGCAACATAGAAGAATTAGTATTGGATTTACAAAGGTTAATTTTAAGTTGAATTTGTATTCCCGGGGTAATATTCTCTAATTCCTATTATGTGAACCCAGTTGACAATTAGGACTACTCAATGTCTACTTATTTCCACCCTCTATGAGTGGGTCGAATTTTGGTAATCTTCATTGGCAAACTGACAACCTTATTGAATGTGACAATCCCATAATTTTACGCTTATAATATGCATACATGTTGTTTTTGAATTCTTTTTTCTTTTGCTTACAATTCTGTTACTAGTTTAAAATTTAAATTTGCTGCTTTTTCATATCAATATAGTTAGACTTGAATGGGTGATATCTTATTAAACCACCAGAAATTTAGTAGGTTAAGTCTGAATTCACAGGCCCAAACTGGGCACAGCCGATAAGTTGTGTGTGGGTATTCATGGACCTAACCGATTGACAGTTTGACACCTCTTGGAAGGATAAAGTAGGAATAGATTAACCCTACACACACTTGCTTTTACTGCTGATATTAACAGTATACTTACAAGAATACCCCTGATTCTGTGATTTAGTTCCGGCCTTAACCTAACAACCTTTTGTCAGAAATCACTTCAAGTCTTCACTTGTGCAAAATTTTCTGACCTTCATAATCAAAGTTTCTTTTCCCTGCAGTGCTGTGTGCCTTTTCATTCCTTGGATATTCTTAGAGAAGCCAAAAATGGATGCAGCTGAAACCTGGACATTTCAACCGGTTGTGCTAATTCTCAACTACCTCTGTACATTTGCGATCAACATATCGGTTTTCCTTGTAACACCGTCCATAGGCTCACTATCATACACCGAATCTTCAAGGGCCCACAAGTCTCTTCTTCCACTACTCCGGGTCTTCGGACCTACAAACAACAAGGGATCCGGGTCGGGTCTGGGTTAGGATAGGGCTGGACTTCACATTCTCCCCCCTTAAAGAAATTTCGTCCTCAAAATTGAAAGCGTACCTGTGCTTCCAAAAAGATGACGAAACTTCTCCTTCATGTCTTCTTCATTTTCCCATGAAGCTTCTTCCGGGGTGTGATTTTTCCACCGAATCTTCACCAAAGGGATGGTGCGATTCCGCAATTGCTTGGCCTTTTTGTCTAGGATCTCGGCTGGTCCTTCATAGTAAGAAAGATCGGCACTAAGTCCTTCAGGTGCTTGCTGTAGTATGTGTTCCGGGTTTTCTATGTACTTTCGAAGCATCGAAACATGAAACACATTATGAATTCCAGCAAGAGATGGGGGCAAGGCCAAAGGGTATGCGACAGGTCCAACCTTTCCAAAATCTCATAAGGTCCAATGAAATGAAGGCTAAGCTTTCCTTTCACATTGAATCTCGTCACCCCTTTCAAAGGTGATACTTTGAGGAACACTTTCTCTCCAATCGGAAATTCTAAATCGGTTCTTCTCTTGTCAGCATAAGATTTCTGTCTAGACTGGGCAGACTTGATCCTTTCTTTTATCATGTCAACCATCGCACTTGTAGCTTCAATCATTTCCGGACCCAAGACTCTTCTTTCACCGGTCTAGGTCCAATACAAAGGTGTCCTACAAGTGTTACCATACAAAGCTTTAAATGGAGCCATGCCTATTGTTGCTTGATAACTGTTGTTATAGGCAAACTCAACCAAAGCTAAGTGTTCATCCCAATTTCCACCCATATCCACTACACAAGATCTAAGCATATCTTCCAAGATTTGAATTGTCCGCTCAGATTGTCCATCAGACTGTGGATGATGAGCTGTACTCAGATTCAATTGGGTTCCCAAAGCTTTCTACAAACCATTCCAAAACCTTGAGGTGAACCTAGGATCACGATCAGAAACAATACTCATGGGCACTCCGTGCAGACGAACCACATTGTCCACATAAAGCCTAGCTAGCTTATCCAGAGTATAAGTGATCTTCATAGGGATAAAATGGGCTGATTTGGTCAACCTATCAACAATCACCCATACAGTGTCATTACCTTTAGTTGTCCAAGGCAAGCTAGTCACGAAGTCCATGGAGATATCTTCCCACTTCCAACTAGGAATAGAAGGGATGAAGCAAGACGGAGGGTGCGGCCCCGCCGACAAGTCTCACACTTGGCAACAAAATCTTCAATGTCAGCCTTCAAAACATTCCACCAAAAATGTTCCCTTAAGTCCTTGTACATCTTGGTACTTCTGGGTGTACAGTAAAGATTGACTGGTGTGTTTCTTTCAATATTTCCTTCTTGATTTCCTCAACAGCCGGCACACAAAGTCTACCTCTAAACAATAAGGTACCATCCGTAGACATACCAAAGTTAGGGTCCATTTCGGGATTCAAAACAATCTTCTCAATCTTCTCTTTCAACTCTTGGTTGGAACTCTGCAAAGAAACAATTCTGTCTCTAAGGGTGGATCTTGCTGTCATAGTAGAGAGAACAAAATCCGAACCTTCAGAAACAACTTCTAAACCAAAACCCGCAATTGAAGACAATAAAGGTTGACTCAAAGCATTCAAGTCCAACACTTTCTTCTAACTTTTTCTGCTAAGAGCATCGGCAACAACATTAGCCTTACCTAGGTGATACTGGATGTCACAGTCATAATCATAGACCAATTCTAACCATCTCCTTTGTTTCATGTTCAACTCCTTCTGGGTGAGGAAGTACTTCAAACTCTTATGATCTGTGAAGATAGCGATCTTCTCACCATACAGGTAATGTCTCCAAATCTTCAAAGCGAAGACAACGGCGGCAAGCTCTAAATCATGAGTGGGGTAGTTCCGCTCATAATTCTTCAATTGTTGAGAGGCATATGCCACTACCTTACCATGTTGCATCAACATGCAACCCAAACCAATCTTGGAAGCATCAATGTAGACTGTCAAACCACCAGAACTATCAGGTATAGTCAAAACCGGAGCACTTGTCAATCTAACTTTCAGCTCTTCGAAATTCTTCTCACAAGTTTCGGTCCACACAAACTTCTCTTCCTTTCTAGTTAGCTTAGTCATAGGAGCAGCCAACCTAGAAAAGTTCTCAATAAACCTTCTATAGTATCCTGCCAATCCAAGGAAACTTCTTATCTCAATCACAGTCTTCGGTCTTTCCCAATCGGCAACAGTTTGGACCTTTTCAGGATCAACACGAATACCTTCGGCTGAAACAACATGGCCAAGAAATACTACCCTTGAGAGCCAAAAGTCACACTTTCTAAACTTAGCATTGAGCTTCATTTCTCTCAACCTTTGCCATGTGAAATTTAGGTGTTTCACATGCTCTTCTTCACTCTCCGAATAGATCAAGATGTCATCAATGAAGACAATCACAAACTTATCGAGCACATCATGAAATACTCGGTTCATGAACAAGACTGGAGCTCCCCAAGGTGATACACTTGGCTATACAAAACCTCTCTCTAAGAGCTCATTCAATTGTGTTTGCAATTCTTCTAACTCGGTAAGTGCCATTCTATTCGGAGCATTAGATACCGAAGCAGCTCCAGGAGTTAAGTCTATGGAAAACTCAACTTCTCTATCAGGGGGCAGTCCTGATAGATCATCTGGAAACACATCAGCAAAATCACAAGCAACCTTGACATCTTCAAGCCTCTTTCCTTCCTTGACCTTGCATCCAAGTGAATCACTTTCCACTAATGCACGGAGTTGCATCAATACGGTCAAAGTCTTCTTACTAATCCTTCCCTTCTCACCTTGGAACTCAAAAACTGAATTCTCACTAACTTGAAACTGAATTATCTTTGAAGAACACAAGATCATAGCATTGTGAGATGTCAGCCAGTCAATTCCCAAGATTACATCAAAATCCTTCATATCAAACAACACTAAGTTCGCCTTCAAATTCTTTCCAAAAACCAACATAGGACATTCTTCTAACACTCTATCTAGCTTTACAACAGACCCAACAGGGGTACTAATCGAAAAACAACTAGATAAACACCTGGGTGTTAGGTTAGTCTTCAAAGCAAAAGTAGATGAGATAAATGAATGAGATGCACCCATATCAAACAAAACAAATGTTGGGAATGAAGCAACTAACAATGTACCGGTGACAACTTCATGACAAGGGTCATGTTCAACACCAGACATGCTGAATACTCTGCCAGAAGGAGGGGCAGGAATAGGAACAGGAGCACTTTTCACAACTGGGGCATAAGGTTGAGCAGGCTTCTTCGGACAAAAGTGAGCAAAATGGCATGTCTGCTTGCAAAAGAAATAAGTAGAATCTTTCTGTCCAACAGGAGTCGCTATAGTGGGAGGTCTCTGGAATGCAGGTCTAGGATTAGCAATCCAAGGCCGAGAAGGATAAACAGCTCCCGCAGGTCTAACTCTGCCAGGATGACTATGCTGGCCCGCAGGTCTAACAGCAGAACTCTGTCCAACACTCCTTGGCTGAAAAGTAGGAGTGGGATACGGAGTAGGTCTCACAAATCGACGATCAGGGGGGGCGTCAACATAACCAGGGGTCCTTTGCTGCCAAGGCCTCTGGACATGCATATTTTCTCTTTCTGTCTCTTCTAACTTCTTAGCATTCTGAACTACCTAGGCATAGCTCTCGAGAGGGAGAAGGGTGAGATATGCCTTTATAGATGGTCACAGTTCTTTGAAAAACTTCTTCGCCTTTGCATTGTCAGGATTGATCGAATCAGGGGCGAAAAAGTGAAGTTCTTTAAATTTCTGCTGGTAGTCCAGCACAGATAAGGAACCTTGAACCAATGCCATAAACTCTACTTCTTTGGCATCTTTTACCACTTCAGGAAAGTAATTCTTACAGAAGGCTTCCTTAAATACTTCCCACGAGACAACCCCAGCATGGAGAGCTTCATGAATAGGGCAAGATGAAGTCCACCATGCATCCGCTTCATGCTGAAGCTTCTGCTCGGCGAAAAGTACTTTTTGGGCATCTATACATTGTAAATGCCGGAAGGCCTTCTCTAATTCCCTTAGCCATTTGTTAGGGAATAGAGCATCCTTTGATACACCGGTGAAAGATGGCACCTGCAGTTTCAGAAAACTCTCCATCAACCTGGTATGCGGGGTCCCTGTGAACCTCTCCACATACGGGGTTGCAACACCTGGGTTCCCTTGCCCGCCAATGCGATTCTCGTCACGAAGAGCCACAAAGCCCGCCATCATTTGATTGAACTAGGCTGCCTGCTGTTGCATCATATTAGTCATGACGCTAGCAATATCCTTGAAATGTCCAATCTCAGGGGCATTGGGAATGCCATTAGTAGTATGGATATCCTCTTGAGTTTCCTGGTCAAAACCCCCAGTAGGCACTTCTTTGTTACCGGTACTACCAGAACTGACGAGATGATTTCTCAAAAGGACCATTCTACAAAAACCAAAGATAACAACATCGAAATTCAAAAATCCATTAATAACGACTTGACCATATGATTAGAATGCTTAAATCATACATAGAGTCAGTCATTAATAAAGTAAGCATACAATCAAACTTTGGTCAAAATCCAAAAATTTCCATCAAAATCCAGCATTTCAATTTCAGCACCTAGCAGTCGACCAAGCCCAACAACATACGAAAATTGGCTTTTAAGCTTCATTTTTCACTTCAAACCTCACTCTAACTCATTTCTCTTGTGGGAGGGCTCTGGAGAACATTCTTGCAAGTGTTTCCAAGGAGATTCCAAGTGATTTCAAGCTTCAACAACATCAAGACAACATACCTTGCGCATCAAAACAAGGTAAACACTATTCATCATCTTCTCAAGTTGGTTTCTTTGCTTAGATTTCATGAAAATCCATGTTTAACTTGTTGTTATAGGTTAGAAACATGTTCATGCATGCTTAGTAACATAATCCCACAGTTTCCCAAATTTAGAAAAATTTCGTTTACTCCTAAACCGCTTGGAATTTTAACATGAAATTAGTTGTCACATGCTAGGAATGATATGCTAGAGGTACTCAAGCAATTCGTTTCAACCAATTTCAACATTTTCAAAAATTCCCAATTTTGACCTAAGAAGCCAAAATCCCATTTCTAACTTGCTGAATTTTTCACTTTAGGCCGCGATTTCGAGGGGTTTTCTTCAATTAAACTTCATAAGCATGAAATTCAAGGTGATACCCACATGCTAGTATGTTCAATTTGAATTTTCCCCAAAATCAAACAATTTTGAAAAATTATGAAAATGCCCTTCTTGTCTAATCTTCTGGTATTTTTCTAACATTGGTTTGTTGATCTTTTTCTATAGGTATAGATATCATGGAGAGATGAGGACGAGGTGGTCGTGGTCAAGGTAGATTGGTTGGGTCCAGGAGGGGTGGTGGTCAGGTACCTTTGCAGCCACGAGCAGAGGTGATAGATTGATACCGCTTCGTCACTCCATTGGCCGAGTTTCTTTATGAGGTATACTTCGGGCATTGCCGCATCGAGTACGGACAGCTATTACAGACACGAGAGTTGAGGACATTTCGGATCGGACGGAGATTCGATACTTTGAGATGGACACACCTATTCATGGAGGATCTACCAGTGTACTCGGAGTTAGTTCGGCTGTTTTACAGCAATTTGACTTCATTCAAGGAGGGTCATGGTGGTCAGATGGAGTTAGTGATAGCGAGTTAGGTCAGAGGGACTCAGATCAGATTTTCCATGAGCACATTGGCAGAGATCTTTGAGGTACCTCATTACCCATATGCATGTGTGTGGATATCTGGAGGTGAGGAGTTCAGCAGACACTTGCTTCCGTATGAGTTGCATGAGATCTGTACTACGCTATGGGCTGATCGTCAGTGCTATCATCCTAGGGTCAGTGGTGAGATGATTCCATCAGCTAGAGTCATCGGACAGATCGTAGGGAGGAACATCATACCAAGAGCAGGACATCACCACGTGGTCACTGTGATGGATGCTTTGCTCATCTATTGGATATATTTGGGGTTTGAGATTGATTTGGCATATATTGTACAGAATGTCATGATCGATATTGTAGAGCGCCTGAGTACTAGGAATCTTTGTTTTGGACGCCTTACGACACCCATCTTTAGGCACTTTGGGGTGGAGTTCGATGGTGAGGAGGTGATAGACCGGGACATGGGATACCCGATCGGCACGAGGACCATTGGACTCATGCAGCTGGATGATGCTGTGAGGTTACCAAGTCCAAAGGATGAGTCTGAGTCTCAGGATGAGGTGGCACCAGTAGATGGGGGACACAATGCTGCAGATTCTGATGATCATGATGAGGAGGATACAGATGCCGGTCAGGATGATCAGGGTATTCCTGCACCACACTTTTAGGTAGGGGGCCCATCACATGCCGCTCTAGAGACACCCGCTTACATGCACAGATGCTTCCCATGACTTCCATCCTAGAGAGGATGGAGGTCAGGCAGGAGCAGGCATATGAGAGGATAGAGTCGAGGCAAACACAGATGTATGAGAGGATGGATGCAAGGCTTACACAGATGTATGAGAGGTTAGAGGTGAGGCATGCACAGATAAAGTCCAGATAGGGGCTTATGCAGTCTCAGCTCACCCAGATTTTGGACGATGTCAGGCATTTTGAGATCAGAGGTGGTCTCCCAGATAGACTTATTGTACTAGGATTTCAATTATGCTTTTCATATGTAACTCGATGTAAAACTTTCTTAAGTTAATGAAATTCGCCTTTGTTTCACTTTATTATTGTGCATTTTTCATTTTTCTTTTTAATTCATTAAGAGGTATTTGTTAAATTATAATTATTGTATATTATTCAACAATCACTTATGCTTCATTAACTAATTTTCTAGTCCGAGTTATCTATTACTCACTCTAAGAATTAATATAGGAGTCACTTCTGGATCTATGACTCGGGAATGTTCCGTTATCGTTTTCGTGGTTGGGGTATCACTTGAACTTGGGCTCTGATACCACTCTGTCACATCCACCAAGCCGGTACCCCATTGGGCATACCCGGGTATTTGATCTACAGCCCCAAGGATCAAGTATCGAGCAACCTTGCCTCCCACATACGCGATAACACAATCATGAACAATAATAATCAAGGTAAAAGCATATAATAAAGGAATCATGAGTAAGATACAACAGATGATCAGAGTACGGAATAAAGATGATACCAAGTGTATAAAGATAATTCAAAAAGAGAGAGAGAGTGATCAAAAGTCACTTCCCCAATGGTAGCGGAAAGTAATCAATTCTAGTTAAGTTACAGAACCAACTTCTAAAGAGTATATCAAGAAAGTTAAATTACAGATCCGGTCTTAAAAAGGAATTCAAAATGTAACACTAAATAAATGTTTCTTCGGTCACATATAGCATGTCCTCATAACTATAAATATCAAGAGTCCGGCACAGCTGCTCCCACACCAATGTCGGGCTAATCCTGATGTGAAGCATAATCTTCTTTGGTACCCTCACAGTGATCTTCGTAGTAGCCACTACCCTGAGGGTAGTATGACTCCTCGTAGGGCACCTTGAAGGACGTGCCATCAGTCTCTTCAAAACCTGTGGAATAGTCTAACAAAAACAATTGCACAAAAGAAATAAGTTCAAAAGAACTCAGCAAGGCAATTAATCCATAATACATAAGCCATATGATACAAGTCATAACATGATGCGAAGTGATATGAGACAGATGATGCAAATATGATTCTAACTCTACATATGCTAGTCTCTAGAGTAGACATGCTTTAACTCATAGCACCATACTTCCTTGGGTAGGTCTCAAATCACCCTTCCCTCAACCATCTTGGTATCTTGGGTTCTCCGGTGGGAATTGGGTCATGCATCTCTCAAGACAATCCATGGCTGGGGTTTAGGTCACCACTCTCTCACATCACCATTAGTATAAGTATTGGTGCATGTCATGGTAAAACCTAGCCCAATGCAAGTCATCTACTCAGTCATATAATGTCAGATCCAGATACGTCCATTCCTCGCCCCGGGCAATCTTTTCCAGTATCCTTCACACTAAAGTCATGGATATTACTCATCAGACTCATCAACCTCATTGGTCATCCACAAATAGTAGACGGGAAGCTCTCACGTCCTCTCACGGATATGACTCACCCGTCTCGAGCGCTCGTGAGCCCAAGTCTAGCTATTTGCAACCCTACCAATAATGGTCCCTTTCAGGTATCCCTAATATGATTTATGTCTTCTCACGAATTAGTTTCCGGTCTTGAGTGCCCATCAAACCTGATATGGAGAGTTTATGATCAGACCGGGTTCACACCTAGTCCAACCCTCGACCCCGGTCGAGACGGAGAAAATCGAATCGCTCCCGAGCGAACCGGATCCAGAAGATGGCTTGCTAAAGAAGAAAGATTATTCTGCTGCAAGCGTGCCCTAATCTTACTTATGGATTAGGGTAATCACCCTGATGACAGCAGACTCAAACTGACGGCTGCGGATAATCATCATCAAAGGGATAACTATCGCATAACCTAACGGTTATCTCAAGAGTCCTCTACTAGCCCAAACTAGTAGAAGTCTATCGCTCAACGGGTCTTATTGATCAGATCCAACGACTACCCGAAGAAGGCTCGAGTGCATCCAACGAAGGAGATTCGAAGGTACACTCTATATAAACCTCACTACTATACATGGTGAGAGACGGATCAATTGATCAAGGAGAATACTATCTGAAACTCAGGTTCAGATACATACTGATAGACCTCAACTATCAGCGTCCTGCTATCTAGATCACCTTTCCCGTTTCTTCATTCATTAGCTCTGTACTTCTAGCAGAGCCGTTTGTGATTAAGTTCATCAACTGACTTAGCCTTCGGAGGTGGACTCCCGACCCCAGCGGTCGGGCCACATCTGACGTTTTTGTTTTGCAAGACATTACGTGGAGATCCAAGGGCTGAGCAGATTTTGGACGCATCATTTGGCGCCGTCTGTGGGAAAGACTTGAAAAAGCCATGGTGACTAGATCAGCAGCCGCAGCAGCCGCTGCACAACGCAATTCCGGTGTTTAGATACCGGGGTGAATAATCCAGATATTCCCCGGAAAGCAAAAATCCTATCGAAGTGGATAAGGGCCAGGGAGGACGTAATCCTCCTGATACAATCCAAGATCAATTGGATCAGTTAAAGATTCAACTCTTGGAGGTGAGCCAAGCACTCCGCTTGCTCACCAGACGAGTGGTTTTGCCACAAGAACCTGATCAACACGATTCGGGGAGACGTGCATTGCCACGTGACCAAAGAATGGCTGAAGACCGGAATGTTGATCAAAATTTCCGTGAAGGAGACCAAGGACTTCGGAGGACTGTTGATCAACCAAGGCGAGGCGATCGGTTCGATAGACTGCAAGAGAGTACAACCGATTCAAATACAAGGTTGGATTCTGGGGTAAGAACTCACTCACCCATTGTCAGAAGGACCGTTCGTGATGATCGAGCAGTTCGTGACGATAGAAACGTTCGTGAAGGATGAGCTGTTCGTGATGATCGAGTAGCACGTGATGATCGTGTTAATCGAGGTCGTGATCGTATTGCTGAAGATCACCCGACCCAGATTGGTCAAGAATTGGCCAACATCAATGAGAAGTTAGGGCAATTGGCTAAGGGAAGGATAACTGAGGATATATACTCAGTCATTCGGAAGACTCCTTTTGCTGAGCCAATCGCGGGATATCGATTTCCCCATAACTTCCGTTTGCCTACCTTCTCAACATTCGATGGCTCCGGAGATCCAATAGCTCACATTGGCTATTACCAACAGACCATGGCGTTTCGTGGGTAATTTCGATGAAATTTTATGCGGGGTTTTTGGATCATCTCTAACTGGAGCGGCACAAAAGTGGTTTTCTAACCTCCCCTCTGGAAGGATCGTAAACTTTGACGAATTGGCACGCCAATTCATAGGGCGATTCCAGAGTGGGATACAGGTCAAGAAAACGGAAGAAACCTTGTTTCTTGTCAGACAGGGAAAGGACGAATCGATCAGAGAGTTTCTGAAAAGATTCAACAAGGTGACGATGGAGATAGAAAACTTGGATGAACAGGTAGCCAGAACCGCTCTATTCACGGGACTCACAAATCGGAAACTCCTGGAGTTATTACTACATGATATACCCACGACTTATGCTGAGTTGGTACAGAGATGCCGGAAGCGAGGCTGAAGTCATGGAGATTCTAGATGCGCGCCAAGGAGATAATAAAGTCTCCAATAAGGAACAAAAGGCTCCTGATCAGAAGCAGAAGCCAAGGAAGAATGTTCGTGATCGGGTTGGAAGATCCCAACCTTGGCGCCAAAGATCCCCCGGCAGAAGTGAGTACACTCCATTGAATGCTCCTTGGGCCGATATTCTGAATATCCTCAAAAGAAAAAATATTTTGAAGTGGCCGCCTAAAATTCTTTTGAAACCCGGAGAGCAGCAGGATCGGGAAAAGTATTGCCGATTCCACAAAGACTATGGTCATTACACTAATGACTGTCGTCACCTGAAGGCAGATATTGAGAGATTGATATCTCAGGGACATCTGTCCAGTTTTGTTAGCAGGAGAAGGGAGGAGCCAAGTGGGCCACGTGCGGCTGCCCCTAAAAGGAATCGTTCGGTCAGTTCAGAACGATCAAGGGAGGCCCCGAAGTCCAAAAAAGGTAAGGAGGTGATTGAAGCTGCTACTCGGTCACCGATCCTTACCATCTTCGGGGGTCCAGAGCCTGAATCATTCCTGAGTTTAAAATCCAAATCCAAACTTGTTGGAGCCGGAGAGGCGCAGAAGCGGAAGAAGCTGAATGGTGAAGATTCTATCACCTTTAGCGAAGAAGACGAGAGAGATGTTTGTTTACCTCACGATGGTGCTATAGTCATCAAGGTAGAGATTGCATGGAGAGAAATGTTTGCCTTTCTTCAAGGCACTTAAAGACCTGAAGGGCAGTAAGGAAGCAAAGTGGACTGAAGAGTGCCAGAAAGCTTTTGAGGAATTAAAAGCTGCACTTGGACAACCACCGATCTTGTCCAGGCCAGAGAAGGGGGAAATATTACAGCTATATCTAGCGACATCCCTTTCCGCGATCAGTGCAGTACTTGTTCGGGAGAAAGATAAGAAACAGTGGCCGATTTACTATGTAAGCCACGTGTTGCTGGATGCGGAGACGAGATATTCGCAGATTGAGAAGCAGGCTCTGGCTCTCATGATGGCCGCCAGGAAGCTAAGGCCATATTTTCGGGCTCATCCAATTGAGGTATTTACAACTTTTCCTCTTAGTAAAGTTCTTAACAAACCCGATTTGTCCGGAAGGATGGTATCCTGGTCGGTTGAGCTAAGTGAGTTCCAAGTGAGCTTTAAGCCCAGGACTGCAATAAAGGCTCAAGCATTAGCCGACTTTGTAGTAGAAACTACTGCACCAATGGAACCCACTATTGAAGATCCCATTATACCAACCACTTGGGAGGTATATGTCGATGGTTCGAGTAATAAAGATGGAGCAGGCGCTGGAATTCTATTAAAAAGTCCGGCAGATTCATTATTCGATATGCTTTGAGATTCGCATTTGATGCGAGTAATAACGAAGCGGAGTACGAGGCCCTAATAGCAGGACTTCGGTTGTCAAAGACATTAGCTATTGCAGATGTTACTATTTATAGTGACTCTTAGCTTATAGTCAACCAAGTCCAGGGGGAGTATGGCATTAAAGAACCACGCTTGCAAAAATATCGGGAGATAGTGCGGGCATTTCATAACCAATTTCGAATTTGAAGATATCTCGATTTCGAGGAATGAAAATTCAGTGGCAGATGAGCTATCCCGACTAGCCAATGCCAAGGAAAAGAATCTAGACCCTTCGGTCTATATTGAAGAGGTAACTTTTCCAAGTTATCATGAGAAAGAAATTTCTTATATTGAAGCGGAACGTTCTTTGGATGGATCCAATAATTGAATATCTAAGAGATGACAAGTTACCCGAGGATCCAATAGAAGCAAGGTTGATCAAGATTCGATCAGCTAGATTTGTCATTCGGAATGGGAGACTATATAAAAGATCTTATGCTGGACCCCTTATGAGATGTATAGGCCCCGAAGGAGCAAACTCAGCTTTGGCTGAGGTTCATGAAGGAATTTGTGGCGCTCACATGGGTGGCAGAGCCCTGGCCCACAAAATTCTAAGATTGGGGTTATATTGGCCTAAGATCCAAGAAGCTGCTATGGACTACGTTCGTCGATGTAGTAATCTGTCAAATTCATGCTACAAGATCGAAGCGCCCGGCGGAGATTATGACTTCAATTCTAAATCCCATTCCCTTTGCAATGTGGGGAATTGATATCATGGGCAAATTCACCAAGGCATCGGGCGGACGAGAATATCTGATAGTAGTAATTGATTACTTCACGAAATGGGTAGAAGCGATTAATCGGCGACAATTATCGAGAAAAAAAGTGGAGAAATTTTTGCTTGAATCAATCATATATCGCTTTGGGATTCCAAAGATAATTGTCATCGACCATGGTACTCGGTTCGACTGTCCACAATTTGAGCAATTCTGTGGAACATATATGATCGAGCATCGTATGTCCTCAGTGGCATACCCCCAAAGCAATGGCCAAGTAGAGGTTACTAACCGAACGCTACTGGAAGGAATAAAGAGAAGACTCGAAGTCGACAAAGCTTCTTGGGTCGAAGAACTATATAATGTACTTGTGGGCTTATAGAACTACGGTTCGAACACCTACAGGAGAAACTCCATTCAGGTTGGCATATGGATCCGAAGCATTGGCACCTGTGGAGATAATGGCAGGGACGTTAAGGGATCGTGAGTTCGAGGAAAAAGCAAATGAACAAGGACTGCTTGATAGTCTTGATTTGTTGGATGAAGTTCGGGCAAAGGCAATAGCACGAACTCAACATTATCAAAGAAGGATAGCGTCTCATTATAATACTCGAGTGAAGAATCGTCGGTACTTAGCCGGAGATTTGGTGTTAAGAAACACCCTAGCTTCCGACCCGCGTCAACAAAGAAAGTTGGACCCTTCCTGGGAAGGACCTTATATGGTTGTGAAACCGGTCGGTTCGGGAGCTTACAAGCTGAAGAACATTGATTCCCAGAAAGAATTGGATCGTTCGTGGAATGCTAGGCATCTCAAAAAGTTTTATCCTTGAAGATGATTTCAATTTTCAACTCAATCAATGCAATTTTTGGTTTTCAACAAACTATCTTTTGATTGGGGGGCATCATACACCACATTCAAGAACAAGATCCAACTATAAGGCATCGGATGAAAATTCATGTGGGTCCTTCAACACTTCAACACTTATGGAAAATCTTTCAAACTTTCTTAAGTCGGGGCATCGGATGAAAATCCGAGTGAGTTCCTTTTGCAAGGCGTCGGTTTAATACCCAAGTAAGTTCCTTCGAGACTTATTGAATTTTTGAATTATCCTTAAGTATAAGGCATCGGTTTAAAACCCGAGTGAGTTCCTTCTCAGACTTATTGTATTTCTCCGGAAATCCTTAAGTATAAGGCATCGGTTTAAAACCCGAGTGAGTTCCTTCTCAGACTTATTGTATTTCTCCGGAAATCCTTAAGTATAAGGCATCGGTTTAAAACCCGAGTGAGTTCCTTCTCAGACTTATTGTATTTCTCTGGAAATCCTTAAGTATAAGGCATCGGTTTAAAACCCGAGTGAGTTCCTTCTCAGACTTATTTATTTCTCCGGAAATCCTTAAGTAAAGGCATTGTTTCAGACAACTAAGACCTAATACAACGACGATTCAAGTGACTAGCAAAGTTCAAGATAAAGTAATTTCTTATTTCTCCGAAGATCCAAAGAGGCCAGCATCAAAACAATTACAAGAGCTGGATACAATCTCTCGATCAAAGAAGAAGGTCATTACGAGTGTTGTTAACAAGTTATACAAGATCGATGCGACTTTGCTAGAACAAACATATGAGTCAACCATTGAGAAGAGTCAAGGAAAAGAAGAGAAGCAATGAGGATTACAAAAATATTCCAATATTCAGAAAATCCTCTGCAATTTCATACTCTTTGCCCAGCTTGTCCAGGAGAAGAATGGTCCTCGACCAAACTCACATTCGGCACAAGCTCATCATAATTGACTTCTTCCAACGGAGAATAAACAGGAGAATCTTCCAGATATTGCATAATATCTAGATCGGAAGGTGGAGGATCAATCTTATCCTTGATCCAGTCAGGAGGAGGAATATCCAGGTTGGTAAATACTTCAGGATGGCAAACAAGACCGTAGGGAGTCGTATCAAAATGAGGATCTTTCCTTAGTATTGATTCCCATACTTCGTTCTCACCATCCCGGATCGCCTGCAAGTTGTAAGCATTCAACATATCAACAAAAGGCTTACTTGTGTAAATACTTGAAGACACAAAGCTCTGCGAACATCAGTTGGAAGGGATTCGGGCAAAGGAACGACGGCTTGCCTTTCGGGTAATGTTTCGGATCCTTTAGCTCCCGACTTTCCAACTGTCTGTTCCAGTCGCCGGATCTTCTCCTTGGCATCATCCAAATCTGACCGAAGACAACCAATCATCGAATTCTTTTCTCCTGCCACCTCCCAAGCTAGATTCGGAAGGCGAGCAATCTCAACATCTTTAGCTTCAGAGATTCCCCGAAGCCTAGAAACTTCATTGCCCAACCTACCGAGTCTAGTAACTGCTTCCACTTGGTTGTGGAAGTTACAGAGAAGACTCTTGCAAACAACTTTCGAGTTAGCAAGGAGCAGAAAAGTAATTTTTCCAAATCGGAGGAAAATGAAGAAAGACTTACATCACTAGTGACTTCGTAAAGACTTCATCCGGAAGTTTGGAAAGAACTGCGCTCTCGAAGTCATTCGAGCAGCAAGACACCATTCCAACGCTCTGTCAAACTCGTTTGACACTAATTCAGGCGAAGGATGAGAAGGATGAGCTGCATCACTTGTCATCCGACGGCGCTTCCTGGTGGCAAAATCCTCCAACTCAGAAGGAGAGGAGGAGGATGCCAAACAAGCATTGGAGTTAGAAATAGGAGCAGCACCTGCTGGGGCCACACCTTCATCAGACGCCAACATAGTTGCCTCAGATGCCCGAAGAGTCTCCTTCAGGGGTGCACCGACAGGCTCACCAACAGGCTCACCAGCAAGATTGCCGCCAGCACCATCGGCAACGGAGTGATCAGATCTTCCTGGGAAAGACAAGCGGTCACTTCGGGCAAAGAAGGCACAGGGACGGCATCAACAGAAGCTGCAGGAATCTGACTGGAAGATTCACCGCCAGCAGTCGCCTTATGCTTGGAGGATTCACTAGCTGAAACCACCGTACTGGCCCCAATCACCACCGACGGAACACTATTCTTGCGAGATTTTGCTCTGATAAAGTCTGGGTTGATCTTTGGAGCCACTATACAAAAAAACAAACAGCCGTATCGATGTAAATAAAACGACAAAGAACAATGGGGAAACCCTAGTTTTCTAAAGCTTCTGACAGACCAACAAACTAAACCCCAAGTATAACTACTGTGCAGTTTACTTCGGGGGGAAGAGGGGAAAGAGATGAGAAATCAAAAAACTCACTTGTTCAGAAATGGATAGAGCTGTCGTTGAAGTACGAGGAATACGGAGGCAGGCAAAAGGACGAAAGGTTGCTTTGGCACTTTAGCAAATCTATCTTGCAGAAGTCAGGATAGATGGAGGGTACCCACGAAGGCTTTAAATAGCCTCAGGTATAAGACGACGGTTGAAGGCTAAGGACAACCGACGACCCAGATCGAAACGACGCTTCGAAATCCGTAGAAAGCAAGATCAGCGGTGGAAGGGATGCCACATGGAAACATGTGGAAGCGAGCACCTGATGCAGAGAAACCTTCAATCGTTGCACTGCCATTAAAATAATGGAGGTATTTCCGATTCATTGGAAACAGTGAATGGAACACAAAACCAGGAAAACGTTTGAACTTCGCAGAAGGGAAATGTGCGGACTTTGCAATAAATGAAGTAGTGGGGAAGATTAACGCATCTTCCCGAAACGTATCTTCACAATATTTCTACAAGATCATTTTTCGGCGTGGAATGAAGAGTTAAGTGATAAGTTTTATCATTAATACTTTGATATTCAAGGCAATACTTCGGCAAGAGATGGGGAAATTTTGAGACCAATATGAGTAAAGAAATATCTATTCATTAAAATAAGGGTACATCTTTACAAAAGGACAACGCCCTAAGCCTTTTCTTCATTGTTGCCCGAAGGACCCTGGTCGGGATGACTTTTCTCAGGATCCTGAGAAGAGCCTTCCTCAAGAATGTCATCGGCTGAATCCTCTACAGCAACAACTTGAGACTCGGCTTGTGATTTCTCCTCTGGAAGTGCCGGCTCGTCATCTAGATATGCCTCATATTGAGGGTCAGCTGGAAAAGGATCTTCTACTCCCTGGGCCCAGTCTGGGAGATCCATACCAACTTTCCCGAAGACCTCTGGGTGGCATACCTCACGAAAAGGAGCAGTGTCGAAGTCAGGGATCGTTCCAAGGATCTGCTCCCAAACGTCATTACGCCCCCATGCGGTAAGCTCCGAATGTTGTAGAAACCTAGCAATTCGGAGAAAGGTACGCTGTTCAGGTATTTCCGGATGCACTCCTTCCGAAGGTTTGGCTTGATATGCTCAGGCTTGCTAGGGATTGCCAACTTCAGATGATCTTCGAGATCCCTACTCTTAACTTCAAGGCGGTCACCAAACAACGTGGCAGCTGCCTTTTGCTTCCTGGCCTCGCGCTCGGCAGCAGAGACGCGAATTCTTGAAGCTTCAAGGACTTCCTTGAGGGAAGTCACTTCTTCCTCATGCTTTTTCTGCAACTCTACAGTAACTGCAGTTAGCTGGTCTATTTCAGAATTGGCCTTGGCCAAATTCTCTTCACAAGTTTGCAGCAAGGAGCTGGTGCGACCAACATGGCTCAAAGCTTCCATGTGTTGATAAAAGCTCAACACAGCATTCCTGGGAAGACAGAAGATATCAGAAGAAGTCATAAGAAATTATGAGAACATAAATAAGCGAGAAGACCGTTACCTTGTAGATTGACTCACAAGAGAAGTGTCATCCAGGGCTTCAAACTCCTGGCGATCGGAAGGAGCAAGACTGAGAGAGCTCCACTCAGCAGCTTTCTCAGGATCCCGAGTGACCCTGTCGGTCATCTTCAGGGTCCACTGAGGGAGGAAGACTTCCTCACTATCCGTCGAAGCTTTGGATTTTTTGTTGGAGGGAGCATCAATTGTGTCATGCCTCCTCTTGGTTCGGACGGAGGAGGAGACGGTGGCCCTCTCCACCATTGGTTTCTTCCCTTTACCCGAAGCGTCGCCTACATGCCCGATATTCCCCGATACCCCCCGTAAGAGGGGTCGGGAGAGGGAAGAGAAGCCTCTTGATCTGCAGTCAAGACCCTGGGCGATCGTTGTTCAGCTGTCACAACGGCTCTAGCGGCCTTCACCCGCAGACTTTCAGGGTTCGTTCTGGGAGGCACTGCAAAGAAGAAGGACAAGAATCAGAATTCAAGACATTTCACTTCAGTCAAATCAAAGGATGATGGTTAGAAGCTCACAATGAGCCAAGCCCCAGTACTGAAGAATGGAGTTATACTCCATTTCATATCCATGTATCTCTTGATACCACGGAATGGATTTGATCTTCCTGATGGCCGCCTCGTCTTCTTTGGATAAGGGAAGGCCCCGGTTACTTTCGGACGAAGAAGTAAACCTCCTCCAGGTGGTCGGGAAGTTAAGATCTAATGGAGGCGCTCGACAGAAAAAATATCGTTCACGCCATCTTTTGTGGTTAGAAGGGCAAGTTCCTTTGGCGAGGATGCTGCCCCTCCAATCAAGTTCAGCCCTATTGCGTTTGGAAAGAAAGACCCATCCGGGAGGATGGGAGATAGAAAGAACATGAAAATGTACAAAAAGAGAAAGAGATGGCGTTATGCCAAGCTCAAAACACAAACCCAAGAAGCCGACGATGAGACGCCAGCTATTGGGGAGGAGCATTCCGGGACAAATGTTCCAGTGATTCAAAACTGCGGAAAATAAAGGATTAAAAAAGGGAAAGCGAACCCCGCTTTCCAGTGTATCTATATACAGGGAAAATTCACCCGGAAGGGATGAATCAACTCTCTCATCAGGGTGGGGAGCCCTAACCTGATATGAGGAAGGAAGGTCAAAATCTTGAACAGCAGAAAGAAGAGTTTCTCCATTATAAATGGAGGGAACAGAGCCAGGCCCACTATTTGACCCGGAGGTTTGAGGTTGCCTAGAGGAATCAACGATCTTGGAAGATCCAGACTCTACAAAGACAGGAGAAGTTTCGGTTTTTCTTTCAAAACCTTTTTGAGAAACTTCAGCGAACTCCTGCCAGAGGACGGTTAGGGTTTTGTTATCACTATCCGACTGTTCGGGGGCAGGAGAAGCAAAAGCATCACTGCTATCACCAGCATGGGGTACTAAAGAAGCCCTATCGTCCGCCATTACTCGTTTCAAGTAAACTACAAAAAGAAAAGATCAAGTAAACTTACCGATTCGGTGAGACGGAAGCTTGAGAGCAGGAAGGCGCGAAGCAGACGACAAAGGTTCAAATTCCAGACAGGAAGAATGAAACCTACGAAGACAACAAACCGCTTTTAAAACTCCCGCACGAGTGTTCGGGAATCTGAACGATCGAGATTGATTCAAAATTGACGATCAAGATTGCAAGACGTTTTGAAAGTTTGAACTCACGAATCCGAAATAGGCGTTCGGAAACCGTCGCTTGGATGACGTGAGCCACGACAGATCAACTGCAACGGAGACATGTGGCCTTACACTCACAACGCTCGAGGAAAAGTGACCACCGCATTAAATGTGATATGACATTTAATGAAGCACGCAGAGATCATCACTCGACGACGAACCCAGTTAAAAACCAAACCCTCGGGATCAACCGAACGCTTGGTATGGGGGGCTCGTGATATGGAGAGTTTATGATCAGACCGGGTTCACACCTGGTCCAACCCTCGACCCCGGTCGAGACGGAGAAAATCGAATCGCTCCCGAGCGAACCGGATCCAGAAGATGGCTTGCTGAAGAAGAAAGATTATTCTGCTGCAAGCGTGCCCTAATCTTACTTATGGATTAGGGTAATCACCCTGATGACAGCAGACTCAAACTGACGGCTGCGGATAATCATCATCAAAGGGATAACTATCGCATAACCTAACGGTTATCTCAGGAGTCCTCTACTAGCCCAAACTAGTAGAAGTCTATCGCTCAACGGGTCTTATTGATAAGATCCAACTAACTACCCGAAGAAGGCTCGAGTGCATCCAACAAAGGAGATTCGAAGGTACACTCTATATAAACCTCACTACTATACATGGTGAGAGACGGATCAATTGATCAAGGAGAATACTATCTGAAACTCAGGTTCAGATACATACTGATAGACCTCAACTATCAGCGTCCTGCTATCTAGATCACCTTTCCCGTTTCTTCATTCATTAGCTCTGTACTTCTAGCAGAGCCGTTTGTGATTAAGTTCATCAACTGACTTAGCCTTCGGAGGTGGACTCCCGACCCCAGCGGTCGGGCCACATCTGACGTTTTTGTTTTGCAGGACATTACGTGGAGATCCAAGGGCTGAGCAGATTTTGGACGCATCAAAACCATACCACTACCACGGGTCATTAGGTCTCAATACCCTTCCGATTCGGGTATGATACAACAGGGACATCCTAACCATACATCTAGACAAGTCCTATGTATGTCATCCAATAATTTGGGAAAGCATCGATGGACACCTTTGGAGAACATCCCATACTATTCCCTCCAATGTCCAAGGACAAAAACGTCAATAGGACATTCCTCAATCCCAAATCATACTTAAGCAATCACATGCTCAATTTCATCACATCATACTTGATTGACATATCATCATATAAAAAGATATACAATGTAACATGATTGATCACATATGTCATTATCAAAATAAGTAAGCATGGTAACTCAAAATGATATATAGCATGGTACTACTGTTACGAAAGGTATACAACAATCATATGATGTCTAACACATTACTAGGAAAAAATCTACCACAATTCAAAAATAGCGGTGAGATTCACATAATTCATGTAATTATGATCATAACCGTCCTTACCTTAATCGAATTGAAAATAAGAGCAAGTACCACTTAGAATAGTCTCCAACATAGTGCTTGAACCCTAGACAACATATATGCAACATTAGAGAAGGAAACAATCAAGTCGGAGATCAAACGGAGCAAAATGAGCAAGTATAGAGTTGCTGTCCTCATCTGGTCGACTGGCTGGTTGACTGACTCAGTCAACCAAGATGAACAGTAACGGACTGAATATTGAATTTGGCTCGAAATCGATCTTCTGGAGCTCGGATCAATCCGAAACTTGGAGGGAATGATTGTAACAGTATAAGGGCACTATACAACAAGTATTAACATGATCTAATGGTCGAATTAGGAATACCCAAATTGAAACCCTATGCTCTATATGCTAAACATCAAGAATTGAATTGTAAATTGTTGCAATGGCAAGGAATGATGGGGAATTAACTAAGGAAATGATAAGAACTAGATTAGAATCATAAACCAATAGTAAATCAGACCTAGCATACATCTACATATCAGTTTAGATCAAAGAATTAATTGAAATGAAAGGAATCAAGGAATTGCAATGCTAGTCATTGTAATGGAAGCATAACATAGCAAGAATGGAAGGAAAACAATGGAAATGAAAGGGGAAACACATGACCAAGTGTTTGCAAGGTTGTAGCACTTTAGCCATGGTCTCAATAGCAAGAAATAGTAGAGGAATGAGTAGAATAGAGGATGAGAGAGAGAAATCATACCTTGAGGAAGCAATGGAGATGGAATGCAATGATTGAGATCAAGGATCTTCACCAACTTCAAGGAATGGCTTTGGGAAGGTCACTCCTCATTCTATGGAGTCCCAATGATTAGAATAGGGTTCTATTCATGAGGTCCCAATAAGTAGGCTTAAAATAATCAAGAATTTGTGATTTTTGCATTTATTAATCTACTAGTCAACTGACTGGTCGACTGGGTCAGTCGACCAAGCCTGAACAACAACTTCAGACAAGGAATTGGAAGGCTAGACAGATCCAAATTGTGTTGGGTTTTCTCCTACAAGTCAATCAACAAGTCTAGATTATAGAAATACCTTCGGAACGAGATCGGAAACGCATCATGAACTTCAACTAAGCTTTCCCCTTTCTAGGTGCAGTTTCTCACTGAAAATTGACAGTGCATCCAAGTAAGGTGCATCATTGTCAATGTCCATAGGCTCTGAGTCATACACCGAATCTTCAACTATAAGGGCCCACAAGTCTCTTCTTCCACTACTCCGGGTCTTCGGACCTACAAACAACAAGGGATCCGGGTCGGGTCAGGGTTAGGATAGGGCTGGATTTCACATTAAGTCTTTGAGTGAATCTCCATTCACTCTATTCTTTCCGTGAGTATCACAATGTGATTTCGATAAAAGCCTAGCATGACTATCATGATTGTTTTCCCTTTTGATCTTATTGATTTCTAATCCATGCTAGGATCTATTCCTAGGTTATTTTCTTACCATGGTCTAATGTTTTCTTATTCCTAGAGTGAATTTCCATTCACTTTAGTCTATTTGTGAAATCTGCAGACTGATTTCAGATTAAGCCTATTATATGATCCATTTGATTTCTATTCCAATGACCATGTTAGATGCTTACATCATGATATATAGTTTCTTTATACTATTTTAGAATTTTTCCTATTAATTTTGGAGTGTTTCGAAGCCTGAACGATAAGTTTCCAATCAAAAATAGGGTTTTCTATCCGTACATAGAACACTTGGTCTCCCCATTCAACCAGCCCAAGCGACCAAAGGGTACAATGGCAGCAATTGTCCCTGTTTTGGTCATGTTTCATCTCCGATCCTTTAGGGTTTGTTCCTAATACTTAATCCTTGTGTGATTAGGATTTCTTTGGTACTTTGGACCTACCCTTTGATCTATTCTCTAGAGTTTTCGAATCAAGCTTAAGGTGAGTACGTTGACTTACAATTAACATTATTAGATTCTTCATTATGTTAAAACTTGTATGCATGATTTAACTATTGTCTTAGGACTTATTCATTATTGTTATATCTCTGTAATTTCAGAATGTGATTCATTTGTTGATTTGCATACTTGTAAGAATGTGATTGATTCTATTGTGAATGGACCACGACATGTGTTTCAGAATCATATTATGATCTGATTGCCTAGGTTGTAATTGTGGAATGGGGAATGCCACTTGGGTGTTTCTATCTTGGGACACCAATGGAGGTGGTATGGAATGCACTACTATGGTGCCCTTTAGCGCTTTTTGCGATTACTGAATGTCATACCTAAGACTTGAATAGATGTGTTTGGCTAGGAAAAATCCCATCATATCTCACCCTATCAGCGTGGGTATTGAGGCCGAGTGATACGTGGAAGTAATGGGGATTGTTGGATCTCAAGACCGGTATCTAATCTGTGAGTGGACGAAACCACATTGTGGAGGCCACTCATTGGTAGGTCACACATAATATGCTTGGGCTTATGGGTGCTCAAGACCGGTAGACAACGTGTGAGAGGAAATGAGAGATTCTCGTTCATTATATGTGGATGACCAATAGGGTTAAGAATCTATAGTCCAAGTTGGTTGGAGCCACATGATACAATGACTTTAGGGAGAAAGATACTGGAATGGACAGCCTAGGGTATGGAAGGGACGTATCCAACTCCAAGATTGATATGACTTAGTCGATGATGTGCATTGGGCTAGGTATAACCCTATCATGCGCCAATACTCATATAAATGGTGGAGTGAGAGAGTGGTGACCTAAATCCCAGCCATGGAAGGTCTAAGATGGATGCCCTGACCTAACTATCAAGGAGAACCCAAGATATAAAGATTGTTGAGGGAGAGTGACTGAGACTACCCAGAGGAGTATGGTGTTCTATCTTAATGCGTGTCTGCCACTTGAGACTAGCATCTATAGAGTTAGAAGCATACTTGCATTATTGTCTCATGTTATATTGCATCATGCTTGTTCCGAACTGTTTGTAATTGTTATTTGTGATTGAACTACTTGTTGAGTTTTTTTAAGCTTGCCCTTTGGGGACAATGTTTGTTAGATGACTTTATAGGTGAGGAAGAGATCCCCAGCTCTTGTGGTGAGGACTCTTCCCTATATGATGCAGCTACGGAAACAGTGGGAGAAGATAGTGGGTCATGTTATGTCCCGAGTACAAGTCTAGACTACTATGATTGCACCCATTAATAATTATAGACATCGTCTTGTTCGCCATTGGGAACGTGAATTGGATGTAGATCCTCAAATGCAAGTATTCAAGCCCAAGGAGAAAAAGGTGAAGGTCGAAGTAAAAGAAGATTGATTCTTAGATTTCTTTATTCCTTTATTTCAAACAGTTGTAATACATTACAGTTTGGACCTACCTTTCTGCATTTGATTTTAGAGTTTATTTCCGCTATACTCTTTCAGTGATTTATTATTGGTATCATTTATTCTGCGCTCTAATATTTGTTGTGATATTTCTTAAGATCCATACTTGATTGTTTCTTTAGTGATATTTATACAATGATTATTCTTTACTCTTAATTATACTGCTATGCTATGTGGGAGGATGATTGTAGAGAATTGATCTTTGGGGCTATGGATCACACCTTCGGGTATTGCAATTAGGGTACCGGATGGGGGGATGTGACAAGGGTTAGGTCAGTTTGGTGTCCCTTTCTAGGAAGAATATTCAGCTCAATGATGTGGCTGACAATCTTAGGTTGATGCTGGAACATGGTTTGCTTAATGTTTTTGGTTGGAGGCCAATTGTCAAGAATCACAATGTAATTAGACTTCATTCATGTCTATGTCTTGGGGTGGCTCTTCTTCGTAGGTCCAGAATTTGAGGTCATCTTCAAAGAAAATGCCAAAAAGGGTAGTAATGACAGGGATGGTCAAACAAATCATCTTCCCTTTCACATAGGAGGCGAGGGTTAGGTTATTTCCCTTCTCTTAATGCCTTAAGTTGGCAAAGAAGTGTTTGACTAGCCTGGATTTTCGGCCTTAAGGGTGCGATGCCACCCCATGTCCTAAAACAACGTCTAAATAGAAAGCTGAGCAAATGTAGCATGGTCAACGGTCTTACCACACTCCACATTTCTATGCTCGATTTTATCATAAAATTGTCGGGCTTAGTCATCCCTAAACCACTTGGTCCTTCATTGTTCAGTTGGAGGAGCCTTAGGTGGTGACTGGTCTGCAAACTCAGCAGGAGGAGGAGCTTTGGATGTAGAAGCACATGTACCTTGACCTCTAAAAGAAGGATTTTTGACCCGAGGAGTCATTATAACCTGTCAAACACATGAACGAATTACAAAGGTATGAGTAGTATGAAAATTACTGATATCAAAGGATAATTAGAACAATAGATGGGATTCCTAGAAGAGTGAATTAAACCTTGATTTCAAAAATCAGGACCCTCGAAATTAAATCATAAAGGTTACATCTAGGCTTTTGTTGAACAACAGAAAAGTTGATAGGGTGAAAAATATAGTCAAGAGAAACAAATTCAAGAATGAATGTGAAAATCTCCAGAATTTGTAGCCCTAAAATGTGAAACAGGTTTGGTTGTTTAGGTTAAAATCAGAAATGTGAAGAAGGAAAACAATCCAATTCGGTTTTGGGTTGTTGAAGAATCCAAAAAAAACCAACAATTATGGTTCCAAGAGTTGCAGCAATGGGTTGTAAGAACTCAAAACAAATGATTTTTCACCCAACCAACTAAGATTCCTAGATTGAGATTGAAGGGAAATAGGAGAGATTAGATCTGGGTACGGGTTTTAACAAAATCCAGAATTCAGTTTAGGCTACTGAGAATTGAAAGCAAATGGAGTTCATGAGTTTCTAAAGAGACAATAATAGAGTTGTAGAGATTAAATGCATATGATTTATCTTCAAATGCCTAAGATTTTCAGGTATTGAATCAAGAAAAAGGAGAAGCCAGCTTTGGTAGGCTTTTACAAAGAAGAAAAAAGAAATTAAATGTTACCGTGGAAGACAAACCAAGGATGAGACGATTTTGATCTTCTATTTGCAGAGGACTTTCGCCAATCGAAGATTTGAGAGGAACGATGTGGGGCTTGGGAAGATCCGACAAAACCATAGAGAAGGAAGAAGATGAAGTTTGAATGAAGAAATGGATTCTATTTCGTTCAAATCCCTTGATGGATCACCGTCTGGCTTGCTGAATTTCCTTTTGGCTCTAAACTAAGTACAAACAGGTGATGTTTAAGAAGTCTAGCTTATTCAAGGAGATCAATGAGCCCAAGTTCCCTTTTAAATTCAACAAATCTATCATCACTTAGGGGTTTGGTAAGTATGTCCACAAATTGATGCTTTATATCAATGAATTCAAGAACAACTTCACCCTTTTGGATACAATATTTAAGAAAGTGATGTCTTATGTCAATGTGCTTGGCTCTTGAGTGAAGCACAGGGATTTTTGTTGAGTATCAATAGTATTATCACATTTTATAACACATTCTTAAGATGACCTTGTAATCTAATAAAGTTTGTTTCATCCATAACACTTGAGTGCAACACTTCTCAGCCGCTATGTATTCCTCCTTGGTTGTAAAAAAAAACAACACAATTTTGTTTCTTGTTAAACCATGACACTAGGCATCGTCCAAGAAAATAACATGTTCCACTTGTGCTCTTCTAGTTAACATGACAACCGGTGAAATCGGCATTGGAAAAACTTAATAAGTTAAATTCTTGACCCTTAGGGTACCATAAACCAAAGTTTGATGTGCCTTTTAAATATTTGAATATTTTCTTTACGTCACAAGCATTGGATTGTTTAGGATCGGCTTGATATCTTGCTCAAGCGCAAGTACTAAACAATATATCTGGACTACTAGCCGTCAAATATAGAAGGCTTCGAATCATACCTCTATACTTGGCATCAAAAGGGTCCCTGTCCTAATCCTTTGATAATTTAAGGAGTTCCATTAGCTTTTTGAGAGGACATGTCAAATTTCTTTATAAGTTCCTTAATATACTTGGTTTGACTAATGAGTATTTAATTTTACATTGTTTAATTTGCAAACCAAAAAAAAAATTCAATTCACCCATCATGATCATTTTAATTCATTTCTCATACAAGTGCTAAAATCATAATATATAGATTCATTTGTAGCACTAAAGATAATATCATTCACATATATTTGCACAAAAGTAATATCATTAGTTTTATACTTTACCAACAATGTGGTGTCAAGCTTACCCATTATGAACCTTTTTTGGACAAAGAATTTACTTAACATTTCATACTAAGCCCTTGAAGTTTGTTTAAGTACATATAAAGCGTTTTTAAGTTTGAATACATGGTTAGAGAAGGTAAAATCTTCAAATCTTGGAGGTTGTATGATATACACCTCCTCTATAATGAATTCATTCAAGAATGCAATTTTCTCGTCCATGTGATATAGTTTGAAGTATTTATGACATACAAAAGCCAATAACATTCTTATGGATTCTAATTGGGTTACGAGTGCATAGTTTCATCAAATTCAATCCCCTCTTGCTGGTTTGCCCTTGAGTGACCAACTTAGCCTTATTTCTAACAATTTGCTCACTCTCATCAAGTTTATTCCTAAATTTTGTTCCTATGATGGTATAGTCTCAAGGTCAAGGAATAAGTTCCCAAACATTATTTCTTTGGAAATGATTCATCCCCTCTTGCATGGCTATAATCCAATAACTATCAGCTAAGGCCTCTTTGGCTATTTTGGGATCTATAGTTGACAAGAATGCAGCATAGTTGCAAATGTCATTTATGATTTGCTCAAGAGGATGGTCTTTCCATAGGATTATCCCTTTACAAAATTCTTAAGAAGTGCTCCCACTAGTCTCAAGATCATTTCTAGGTTCTTCTAAAACCATGTTATTCACCTTATCTCTAATTATTTATTCAACCCCCCCCCCCCCCATTATTATCATTATCAATTAGAAGTTTATATTTATCTTTAAGTGGAGACACATCACATTTTATATTCATGGATTCTTCCATAACCAAAATTCTTTTATTGAACACCCTATATGCATGCCTTACTATTTTGGAATATCCCAAAAATATGTTTTTATCTACTTTTTCATCAAATTTTTCCTTAGGATCCTTAGTGTTCAATATGGTGCATTTCTTAGAGTGATCTATTCTCTCTCTCTCTCTCTCTCTCTCTCTCTCTCTCTCTCTCTCTCTCTCTCTCTCTCTCTCTCTCTCTCTCCTATCATTCCATTTGATTGGGGGGGGGGTCCTAGAGACGAAGAAATTATGGGTTATCCATTCTATATCATAATACTTTGCAAAATTGTTATTATTATTAAATTCTTTTCCATGGTCACTTTGAATGGTGGTTGAGTTATCTCTTTTTGTTTTGAATTTTTCTAATAAGGACAGTAGATACTTCACAAGCACTATCTTTATGTTTTAGAAATAAAGTCAATGTGTATCTTGAATAGTCATCTACGATAACAAATGTATAACATTTACCATCAAAGTTAGTTATGAAAATAGGTTCAAATAAATCTATATGAAGAAGTTCTAGTAGTTTACTAGTTGATACTATATTCTTGGATTTATAAGACATTTTTGTTTGTTTTCCCTTTTGGCATGCAACACAAAAATAGCTTTTAACAAATTTCATTTTAGGAAGATTTCTAACTAAGTTCTTTGATGCAATAATCTCAATTAATTTCATGTTAATGTGACTTAATTTTCAATGTCAAACAAGAGATTCTTCATGTGACATAAGACAAATCATGTTAGTAGACCATTTATAAAAAACACAAGTATAAATCTTATCTCTCTAAATGCCTCTTAAGATCACTTTTTCATTTATATTTTTCACATAACATGAAACATCAAATATCACTTGATATCTTATGCTCTACAATTAACTTACACCAAGCAAATTATATATATATATTGTTATTTATCTCGAAGCTTTGTGAAGAGCTTTGGATTGAACGTCATGTGCTTAGAATAACCGCTATCAATGTATCATTCATTTGTTTGGGTGTTTATCAAGCAAACCTATGTAAGAAAGAAAAATACATGCATTAATTCCCACGCTTATGTGGGTCCACTTTTGTTAGATTTTATGGGTTCTTTAGGATACCATGTGAGTTGATATCTCTTGAGCTTTTGGAATCTAGTGTCACAAATGTCATAGGATTCTTTAACTTGAGGTTTTTTTATTACTTTGCCCTTAAAAATTTTGATTTCTTTGGTTTCCATTGTTCTTATTTTGATAGAAGTTTTGATTTGTTTTAGGTCTTTATTGATTAGACATTTTTGACCTAATACATGGTTGAGGCATGCACTCAAAATGAACATAGTAGGGATATTACCAAATATAATTGAACATCATATGATTTAGATTTGGCCTAAATTGGTGAAAATATTGATTTATGTTAGAAGTAATATTGATTGTGGCTATCCATCACCCCCAAATAGACAATACTTCCAATTGAAGATCTCAACCACCTCAACATGCAATCTTGGTGATTCACATTCCCATCTTAATTGTAGATTACAATGATCTCAACACACAATGTTGGCAGTCAATATTTTCATTCTATGCACCTTCTATCTTGAGCAGCAATCTATCCTTCCATATCAAGATTATCTTATTGTGTGTGAGAATCACATATTGTATTTCTTTGTAGACTCTGATATTACCATATCAAAGAAGATGCTAGTTCCATTATAAATATGTAATAACCAACTTAGTAGATGAGTTGAACTTATCTTGTCTTTCTTATTTGTATTCAATATATCTCATTTATTTTATAACACGTTATCAGCACAATTCCGCTTAAAGTAATTGTATTTTTTAGCACAATTCTGCCGAAGTAATTATGAACGACTTCGCTCAAAGTATTGCATTTTGAAAAAAAAAAAAGATAACAGACTATGTATCATTATGTTTTCTCTTTTAAGGTGAAAAGGACAATCTACCTCCTTGTGTTTGCTTTCTAAAACTAATAGAGTTTGTCTTACTATCTTGCAAGGTAAGTATATCATGATTATCATCTGTGATTTATTGAATCTTAGAATCAAACACATGATAAGATATTAGATCATTAAGTTTTATTGATACGATATGATTTATTTGAGAATTTTATCAATATTTGAACATGCTAAAAATAAATAAATAAATACTATAATACTTGTATGAATCATTTCTTCTTTTTTTTTTTTTTCTAATTAGTTTGACAATTGCCAGTATTTTTTTTTATTTAATATTTTATCGATAATATGTTTGGAAATTCAATTTTTATGAAAAGCTGAAAATATATGAATCTTCGATGTGACAATAGAAAATTCATTCGATGTGACAATAGAAAATTCATTAGATATGACTTATGATTCTAAGGTTTCAATTTTAAATTTTTCTGTAGCAAATAATGGCGTGCTATTTTTCTTTCTTACATTTTCTTTTATGTTTATAGACACTTGGGTTAATAATTACGTTAAGTGTCATAATAATTGTTAGTTGTGTATATGTGTGCACTTTTTGTCAAATAATTTATATATCGTGTTTTGTTTTATTATTTATTGATTCTATCATATTAAGTATGTATTAGCATGATATTTAATTTTTATTGGCATGGAATCTATATTGTTTATAGGTGTAATCATAACATTATAATGTTGTATTACTTATAGTAGTTTAGGTGTAACCATAACACTTTGGGTTGCTTTGACAATTGTTGTTTATCATTAATCAATTTCACATTATGGTTTTATTTATTATATATTGTGGTTGTGAATTTTGTATCACAAATGTTGTTGGATGTACCTGAAGTTGCAAGATTTAAAAATATAAATGAGTATAGTTTTGTAGTTTTTTAAATTAAATATCTATTGGAATTATGTGGAAAAAATATTATTGATGAAGATTTGCTAGCAAATTTTTAAGCCTCAAATGTGTTACTACAATAGCAATATCATGAAAAAGAGTTTTAAGAAATACTCTGAATAATATCATGCCTATTTGTGGCTGAGTAAAATAATAGATTATTAATGAAAAGTCATGAAGCTCGTCTTATTGGTTCCGCTCGATTCCCTAAAGTGAATGCAACAATTTATGATACGCCTGAAAGAAGACAAAGTTATAATTATGGTCATGACTATGGAAATGGACGAGGAAAAAGATAGAATAATTACCGTTATTATTATTGTAAATAAAAGAATAATAAAAATTCTCAATGTAACTCTTCAAGGAGTAAAGATAATATATGTCATTGACGTGGTATAAAATGTTATTGGGCACGAATCCATTATACTCCACATTATTTTGTTAAGTTCTGTCAAGCTTCAATTAAAGAAATGAAGATAATGTGGAGATGAATATGATTTTTCAAAATAATGACATTGAAGCAAATTTTGCCCATAACGTTGATGATTTTGATGGCCTTATAGATACTACAAATCTAGATGTTGCAGATTCATTTGAATATAATAATTGAATATTTGGTTATATTATTGGAATACAAATAAAAATAAGATTGATATTATGTTACTTTGTAATTCTTTTTCCCTCAAATCTCATCACATACGTTAATTTATCTAAAATTTAATCTTTTTGTTTTCTAATTTTTTTTACTAATTTCTATATATCTTTTAATGTATTTTGTTACATTTTGATAAAGAATATGAATATTCTCTAATATGCTACGACGCATAGTATAATAAGAGGAAAAAAATTTATCTTCTAACACGGAAGTCAATGTTCATCCAAAAATTGATAGTACAACATTGCTTGAAGGCTCTGGAATAGCTAATCTATCATTACCTAGGAGATCAATTGGCTATAGATAATGCATTATTTTGTAATAAGTCTCAAAGAAACTTATTAAATTTCGAAGAAATATGCCAAAATGATTGAAACTACAAATGATAGTAAAAGTAAATATTTATGCATTACTACAAAAGTGTTAGACATTTTCTCCCAATTTGTACTACACGAATATTCGCATGGTTGAAATACATGTTTGAAGAAATCCAAAGAACATTGATTCCTATAGTTTTATTATTTGGCATGACCGGTTTAACCATCGCGTATCAAGTATGATGTAAAAAATTATTGAAAATTCATTTGTCATCCATTGAAGAACCAAAAGATTCTTCAATTAAATGAATTTTTTTATGCTACTTGTTCTTAAGGGAAATCTATTATTAGATATTCACCAGCTAAAGTTGAGATTGAACATTCTGTGTTTTTGAAACATATACAGGGTGAAATATATGGGTCCATTCATCTATCATGTGGATCATTAAGATTATATATTATTTTAGTAGATGCATCTATAAAATGATCACATGTATGTTCATTATGAACTCGCAATTTGGTATTTGCGAGATTTTTTGTTTTAATAATTAGATTAAGAACACAATTTATGGATTATATACTAAAGACAGTTTGCCTTGATAATACTGGTGAATTTACATCTTAGGCTTTATGATTATTGCATAACAATTGAGATCATAATTGAATAGCCTGTTGCTTATGTTTATATCCAAAATGGTTTGGCAAAATTATTTATTAAATGTCTCTAAATAATAGTTAAACCATTGTTTATGAGAACAAAACATCATTTGTATGTATCAGGCCAACAAGTTATCATAATTTTTTCCCATTACAATTGGCTTATGGTTAGAAGTCAAATGTTTCTCATCTTAGAATTTTTTGTTGCGCGGCTTATGTTCCAATTGATCAACCATAACGCACAAAGATGAGTCCTTAAAAAAGTTGGGAATATATGTTGGATATGAATTTCCTTATATAATTCAATATCTTGCCAATGATAGGAGATTTATTTAAAGCAAGACTTGCTGATTATTATTTGGATGAATTAGTTTTCTAACATGAGGGAAAGAGAATAAACAATAGGAAAAAGATATTGATTAAAATACATTATCATTATCTTATTTAGATCCTCGATTGAGCAATGTGAACTTAAAGTTCAAAAGATAATGCATTTACGAATATTATGAATAAACTGCCAGATGTGTTAAACTACTAAGAGTTACTAAATCTCATATTGTAGTTGTAAATGCTCCAATTATGATTGATGTCCCAGCAAGACAATCTATCAATGCAAATGAAATTAAACCACGTTTAAAACGTGGAGATAAATCGGTTCTAAGGATAAAATCCTAGAAAAATAAAAGGAGCATATGATCAAGATGGTCATAATATGGAGACAATTAATTATGAAAATCTTGAAAACATAACTTTCTATAAAACCTCAAAAGAGATTCAGATACCTGAAAATAATGAAAAGATCTCGATTAGGTATGTAATTGCAGGAAAAATATGGAACCAACAACAACAACAACAACAACAACAATAAGCCTTGTCCCAACTAAATGGGGTCGGCTACATGGATTCTTGCCCTCCAATCATTTCTGTTCGAGGCCATGCTAGATACAAGGCCTAAGCTATACATATCCTTTCTCACCACTTCTCCTAAGGTTATCTTAGGTCTACCCCTAGCTCTTCTAGTTCCTTCAATATGGATTATATCACTTCTCCGTACAGGAGCATTTATAGGTCTCCGTTGAACGTGGCCGTGCCACCTCAAATGACTTTCTCTAAGCTTATCACTTATGGGAGCAACTCCTAGACCAACTCTAATATGATCGTTTCTTATCTTATCCATCCTAGTTTTGCCACTCATCCATCTTAGCATCCTCATTTCTGCTACACTGAGTTTATCTATATGATTCTTTTTAACAGCCCAACACTCTGCACCATACATCATAGCTGGTCGAACAACAGTCCTATAAAATTTTCCTTTAAGCTTTAATGGAATACGCCGATCACATAAAACCCCGGACGCACCTCTCCACTTCATCCACCCTATTTTAATTCTTTGGGAAACCTCATCTTCTAAATCACCTCTTTTACTTATGATTGAACCTAGGTACCTAAAACAATCACTCTGAGGAATCTCTTTATCGTCAAGTATCACCACCTCATCATCTGCCCGATCATGACTAAAGTTACAAACTAAATATTCTGTCTTCGATCTACTAAGTTTAAAGCCTTTTGATTCCAAAGCTAATCTCCATGATTCTAATTTGGTATTAATCCCCACTTGGGTCTCATCAATCAACACAATATCATCCGCAAAAAGCATACACCAGGGGACCTCATCTTGAATGTCTTTGGTTAATTCATCCATTACCAGTTCAAATAGATATGGGCTTAAAGTTGACCCTTGTTGTAGCCCAACTGTTATCGGGAATTCATTACTTTGTCCCCCCACTGTTCTAACACTAGTCACCGAACCATCATACATATCCTTAACTATATCTATATATTTACTTGCAACACTTCTTTTCTCTAGTACTTGCCAAATTAACGCTCTAGGGACTCTATCATAAGCTTTTTCTAGGTCAATAAATACCATATGAAGATCTTTCCTACATTCTCTATACCTTTCCATAAGTCTCCTAATTAAGTAAATAGCCTCCGTTGTAGATCTTCCCGGCATAAACCCAAATTGGTTCTCCGTAACTGTAGTTAAGTATCTCAAACGGGTTTCAATTATTCTCTCCCATAATTTCATCGTATGGCTCATCAATTTAATGCCTCTATAGTTATTACAACTTTGAATATCTCCTTTATTTTTGTAAATTGGAACCACAACACTTCTCCTCCAATCATCTGGCATTTTCCCTGTGCTCATAATCTTATTAAACAACTTAGTCAACCAAACTAGTCCATGGGTTCCTAAGCTCTTCCATACTTCAATTGGGATTTCATCAGGACCTTGTGTCTTGCCGAGTTTCATCCTCCTTAAAGCTTCTTTTACTTCGGACATCGAAATTCTACGTATATAAGTTCGGACATTGGTGCCTTGGTGAAAAGTGTAATCGTCCGAAACATAAGTGTTTGAAGAATGCTCATTTAGTAAACTAGAGAAATAGGTTTCCCATCTTTTCTTAATATCCTCCTCACAAACTAAAACTTTACCATCTCCATTTTTAATACATCTAACATGGTCAAGATCTCTACTCTTCCTATCCCTCATCTTAGCTATCTTATAAATAGATTTTTCCCCTTCCTTTGTGCCCAACTTATTGTATAACTCCTCATACTTCCTTTCCTTTGCTTTTCCCGCAATTTTCTTAGCTTCGTTTCTATCCAACCTATACCTTTGAAGATCCTCAACATCCTTAGTTCTTTGCCATGTCTTAAAACTAGCTTTTTTATTCCTAATGGCAGCTTGAACCTCACTATCCCACCACCACATCTCTCTATAAGAATGGATCTTTCCTTTTGATTCACCTAGAACATCTTTAGCCACCTTCTTAATACACATAGCCATCTCATTCCACATTGCATTGGTATCCCCTTTAAAATCCCATTTTCCTTGTTTGACTACTTCATTAACGAAGGATTTAGAGTACTCTCCTTTCAAATTCCACCATCTTATCCTGGGATAGTTTACCTTGGACCTTTTATGTGTTCTTGGGACTAAGCACATATCCAAGACCACAAGTCTATGTTGTGCAGTTAAGCTTTCCCCTGGTATCACCTTGCAATCCTTGCACAACAATCTATCAGTCCTTCTAGTTAGGAAGAAATCTATTTGGCTTCTATGCTGTCCACTTTTGAAAGTAAAAATGTTCATCTCTCTTTTTGAAGTAAGTATTTATAATAGATAGATCAAAAGCAATAGCAAAATCCAAAATTGAAATCCCCTCCTCATTCCTTTCTCCAAAACCATATCCTCCATGAACACTCTCATATCCCCTTTGATCTTTTCCAATATGTCCATTTAAATCACCTCCTATGATAATCTTTTCTCCTTGACGAATTCCTTGCATTAATCCATCCATATTTTCCCAAAATTCTAGATAAAATTGTCGACAACATTTTGTATATTGTATTATTGTTGAAATAATGCAATAAGAAGAGGATCTTGAATATAAATTTGTTGATGAATATAAATGAAGAAATGATTGGCCAAATGTAAAGACGTAATTCAAGCAGAATTGAATTTGCTTGAAAAAGTAAAGTTTTTGGACCTACAGTCCAACATCTGAAGATATAAAGCCAGTGGGGTACAAATGAGTTTTCATGCGAAAATGAAATGAGAAAAAGAATGAAATCGTGATATATAAAGCATGAACTATGGTATAAAAATTTTCGCAAAAGCCTGGCATTAATGATATGAAAATATATTCTCTTATGGTGAATGGAATCACCTTCAGATATCTTATTATTCTGGCAGTACATTAAAATTTTGACATGTGTCTAATGGATATTATTATAACCTATTATATGGCTCACTCGAGTGTGAAATTTATAAGAAAATCCTTGAAGGATTAAAAATGCTTGAAGCACATAAAAATTCCTAAGAAGATTGTTTAATAAAGTTTAAAAAATGATCAGTGCATATATGGTATAATCTCCTTAGTGGATATTTACCAAATGAAAGATATAAAAATGATCCTGATGCGTCCAAAATCTGCTCAGCCCTTAGATCTCCTGAGAATGACCTGTAAAACAAAGCGTCAGATGTGGCCCGACCGCTGGGGTCGGGAGTCCACCTCCGAAGGCTAAGTCAGTTGATGAACTTAATCACAAATAGCTCTACTATAAGCACAGAGCTAAGGAATCAATAACTGGAATACGATTTAGATAATAAGCATCTGAGTGTTCATGTCCAAGTGTGTGTGTCCTTCCCTTGTGGGGAGGTGATGTTTATATAGAGTGTACCTTCGAATCTTCTTCGTTGGATATATTTGAGCCTTCTTCGGATAATCGTTGGATCTTAATAGATAGATCCGTTGAGTGATAGACTTCTACTAGTTCAGACTAGTAGAGGACTCCTAGGATAACCCGATCGCTATTTGGTGGTTATCCTTTTGATAACGATAAGTGACAGCTGCCAAATTCTGCCTGCCGTCATTAGGTTAATTAACCTCCTCCAAAAGTATTGGATTAGGGCGTGCTTGTGGCTGATTTAGTTTTCTTCCTCAGCAAGCTACCTCCTGAACCTGGCTTGCTCGAAAACAAGTCGATTCCCTTCTTCTCGATCGGAGTCTAGGGTCGAACCAAGAATGAACCAAGTTCGATCATATTTTCTCCGTATCACGAGCCCCCCAGACCATGCGTTCGGTAGATCCCGAGGGCTTGGTTTTTAATTGGGTTCTTCGTCAAGTAATAGTCTTTGCACAACTCATTAAATGTCATTTCACATTTAATGCGGTTGTGTCGCTTTTTCCTCGAGCTTTGTGAGGGTGCCACTACGCATCCTCCAGCAGTTGAAACTATCGTGGCTCATGCAATCAAAACGACGATTTTTGAACACCTGTTTTGGATTCGTGAGTTCAAACTTTCGAACCGTCTTCAAATCTCGATCGTTGATGCCGAATTAATCTCGATCATTCACGTCCTCGAACACTCGTGCGGGTGCTTAAAAGCGGTTCGTTGTCTTCGTAGGTTTCATTCTTCTTGTCTGGAATTTTGAAACCTCGTCGTCTTCTTCGCGCCTTTACGATTCTTTCTTTCTCGAGCTCTCTGGCCTCAATGAATCGGAAGTCTACTGATCTTTTTGCAAAGTTTACTTTCTGTCTCCAGGTTTCTTTTTCTCTAGAAACCGCAATCAGACCTTTTAGTAATGGAAGATAGTAGGGTTTCCTCTGAGACTTCCCCTGTGCCAAGCGCCGGTAAAATCGATAGTGGCAATGAGGCCTTTGTTTCTCTCCCCTCCGAACAGTCGGATAGTGACAACAAAACCCTAACTGCTCTTTGGCGTGACTTCGCAGAAGTTAGCCAACAAGAGTAGAAGAAAAAACTGAGACATCTTCCGCCCTTCCTGGGTCTAGACCATCCATGACCCCTAAGGTGACTGCCGAGTCTTCTGGGCAGTCAAGACCACCTACCAAATCTGTTGGTGGACCTGATTCTGTTGCTTTATCCTATAACAAGGAAAATCTTCCCTTAGCCGTCCAGGGTTTTGACTTTCCCTCTTCGTACCATCTTAGGGCTCCCAAATTTGATGAGAGAGTCGACTCAACCCTTCCGGGTGAGTTTTCTCTATATATAGATACTCTGGAAAGCGGGGTTCGCTTTCCTTTCTTTAATCCATTGTTTGCAGCCATTCTGAATCATTGGGACATTTGTCCCAGAATTTTTCTCCCCAATAGCTGGCGTCTCATCGTCGGCTTCTTGGGTTTGTGCTTCGAACTTGGCATCATGCCTTCTCTTCCTCTTTTTGTAATTTTCATGTTCTTTCTATTTCCCATCCTCCCGGTTGGGTTGTACATTCCAAGCACAATAAAGTGGAGCTTAACTAGACGGGTAGCATTCTTGCCAAAGGAACCTGCCCTTCCAATCATAAAGGATGGCGCAAGCGGTATTTTTTCTGCTGAGTGCCTCAGTCAAATCTTAACTTCCCTGACCGTCTGGAAACAGTATACTTCATACTCTGAGGGTGGCCGGGTCCTTCCCTTATCCAAAGAAGACCGAATGGCCATCAGGAAGATCAAGTCAATTCCATGGTATCAAGAGATAGACGGATATGAGATGGAATACAACTCCATACTTCAGTATTGGGGGTTGGCTCAACATGAGCTTCCTAACCACCAAGTTTTACTTTCTTGATGATACTGTGAATTCTTTCAATTCTGACTCTCGTCCTTCTTTGCAGTGCCTCCAACAATGAATCCCGAAAGTCTTCAGGTAAAGGCTGCCAGGGCTGTTGTGACTGCTGAACAACGGTCCCCTCGAGCCTTAACAGCTGAACAGGTAACTTCTGTACCTCCTCCAGACCCTTCCTACAAGGGTATCAGGAATCTAAAGCCAGTGGTTGAGGCTTCAGGGAGAGGGAAGAAACCAATGGAATAGGTAGATATCCCCTCTCCCGCTCGAACTAAGAGGAAGCATGACTCAGCAGACGCTTCCACCCCGAAGAAATCCAAAAAGAATAACGACTCCGAGGAGATCTTTATGCCTCAATGGACGCTGACGCGTACTGATAGGGCAACACAGGATCCTGAGAAGGCCGCGAAATGGAGCTCTCTCAGTCTTTTGCCTGCCGATCGCCAGGCCTTTGAAGCCCTGGAGGATGACATTCTCGTTCGTCATTCCACCAGGTATTGTTTCTTTGATCTTCCATCAATTGCTTTGTAATCTTTTCATGAGCATTTCTGATAATCTCCCTGTCCTTCCAGGAATGCTGTGTTGAGCTTTTATCAACACATGGAGGCATTGAGCCGAGTTGGTCGCAATGGCTCCTTGCTGCAAACCTGTGAAGAGAATTTGGCAAAGGCCAATTCTGAAGTAGACCGGCTGAAGAAAGCAGCCGAAGAGCTGAAGGCAAAACATGACGAGGAGCTGAATTCCTTAAGGAATGAACTTGACTCGTCAATTACTCGTGCTCATGCTGCTGAACGTGAGGCCAGGAAGCATAAAAAGGAGGCTATTGCCTTTGGGGAGAGCCTTGAGCTTAAGTCCTTGGATAATGAACGTCTATCGAAAATGGCAGTTCCCGGCGAACCCGAACATATCAAGCCAGATCTTCGGAGGAAATGCATTCGGAAGTACCTGAATAGCGTTCCTTTCTCCAAGTTGTTGGGCTCCTTCAACCCTTAAGCTTACTGAGTGGGCCAAAATGACGTCTGGGAGAAAATTCATGCATTTAACCCCTCCTTCGACACAGCTCCCTTTAGAGAAGTGTGTCACAAGGAAATTTGCAAAAAGCTTAAGTTGGAATTTCCCGACTGGCCCTTGGAAGAGGAGGATCCCTTTCCAAAAGACCCGAAAATTGAGATATATCTTGCCGATTCATCGCCTCTTCTCGAAGAACCTCCACAACCTGCTTCAGAGAAGACCCTGATAAGGACTCCTCAGCTGATAATGAGGAAGAATCCTAGGAAATCATATTTTTCTTTCTCTTTGTAAGGGTTGGCCCTCCACGATCTTAATCAAATATTAATCGTCTTCTTTATCTCGAATTTTTTCAATGACTGCCTTAATACTTCCTTATCTCATATTCGTGAGATTGTTCTGGGAACAAAACGTAAATGATACAAGTTATCACGTAGATTAACTTGTGCCTTAATGGGGGATAACGTTCGGGATATCATGAAGATGCGTCTAGCCTCTGACTACCCCCAACCATTCCTTCATTTATTGCGAAGTCCAAATGTTTCCCTGCATTCCTATATCCATCACTCCTCCCAATACATTATTTAATGGTGGTGCGATGATTGGCAGTATCCTCGTATCAGATGCATATTATTCTTGTCACATCCCGCCCTAAATCCACCAAGGGGATACCCTATTTGGATTACCCGCCAATCAAGTTTAGGAACGATCATAGTCACTTAGCACAATAATATAATCAAAAGCAAGAACAATTCCTTGTTTCCAAATAATTTAATAATAAAAGTCGAGAAAGTACCTCAGAAGGATTCACAAATAACATCAGAGTGCGGAAAGGATTTCATTAGTATAAACAATCAAGTGTGAAAAGGAGGGAGGAAACCCATCCTATAATATTAACGGAAGATGAAACGACTAAAAGTAAAGGTTACAACCGATTCACCAAATAACAAGTGAAACAACTAAGCTATAGTCCCGACAATTCAAATAAAAAGGTTAAAAAGGGAATGAGGTGACATCCCATCCCTAACACACAAATATAAAACTGAACTGCTACAAACAAGTCCCGATCTTGGTCTACTCGTCTTTATCAACTGGTTCATCGCCACCAGTATGATACAAGTCTTCAACTCGGCCTCCAGAGGGTTGACTACCACAGTCAACAGTGGTAGTACCTACAGAAAAGTCTAACAAAATATGTTGCAAAAGGAGTGAGTTCGAAAGAACTCAGCAAGGTAGTCATTCCATAAAATATAAACCATATGATACAAGCCATAACATGATGCAATATGATATGGAACACATGATGCAAGTATGGTTCTAACTCTATGAATGCTGGTCTCTAAGGTATACATGCTTTAAGTCATAGCACCATACTTCTCTGGGTCGTCTGTCACTCTCTCGTTCCATATCTTGGGAATGCCCGGGGAAGATCGGTAAAGTCATAAAAAAAAACCGTGGTAAGGGGATCGGTCACCGCTCTCTCACATCACCATTTGGTCAAGTACTGGCGCATGTCACAGTAAAGCCTAGCCCAATGCAAGTCATCTACTCGGATCGGTCAAGTCGGATTCAGATACGTCCATTCCTCGCCCCCGGCGATCCTTTCCGGTATCCTTCACACTAGAGTCAGCGAAATCCCGGATTTCGGACTCATCAACCCTATTGGTCATCCACATATAGTAAATGGAAAGCTTTCACGTCCTCTCACGGATTGGTTACCAGTCTTGAGCGCCCATGAACCCAAGTCTATCCATATGCAACTCTACCAATAAATGGCCCCTTTCAGGTATCCGTAGCATTGTTTATGTCCCCTACCGGATTGGTTACCCGCCTAGAGCGCCCATCCAACCATACACTACCACGGGTTGTTCGGTCTCAATGCCCTTCCGATTCGGGTCTGACACGACAAGGATAAACCTAGCCACCCAACTAGACAGTCCTATGTATGTCATCCAATAACCCGGGAAAGAGTCGATAGGCACCTTCGGAGAACATCCCATACTATTCCCTCCGGTGCCCAAGGACAGAAGTGTCAGTAGGACACCCCCCAATCCCAAGTCATACGTAAGCAATCACATATCCAATCTCATCATTTCTCATGCATCCAATGCATATCCATAATAGTAATCAAATCATGATATTGAAATGAATCATTATAAACAAAAGCAAATCAAAATGATAAAGTAACACAACAAGAGTATAAAGATTTTAAATGCTATTGTTCTAACACATATGTAACAGTCTCATAATGATTGAAAGAAAATCAAGAGATTTCATTCTTTAAATAAAACACAATTCAATATTTGATGACTTATATGTTTATGGAGATAACCATCCTTACCTTAGGTTGAGTTGATGATGAATTGAGAATACCAAGAGTTAGTCCAAAAGAATTGTTAAGACCCTAAACAAACATCAATAATAAGTTAGAGAAGAAGTCGGGAAGATCGGATGTCAAACGGATCAAAACGGAGCAAGGTTGCTATCAGCAACAACTTTGGTCGATGGTCTTGGTCGATGGTATCGACCAAAATTGTCTTCGGGACAGAATAGTGGATTTTGGTCCAAAATGGGTCTTTCGGGGTTCGGATCGATTCGAAACTTGGAGGGATGATTAATAACAATGTAAGAACACTACCTAGCAAGTATTATCACAATCCAATGGTCCAAATGAAAACCCCCAAATTGAGGTCCTATGTTCTAAAGACAAGAATCCTAGCATTCATGAGAAATTGATGTAATTGAAAGGGAAGCTAAAGAATTAGTTGGGGAATAGGTTAGGAACATGATTACAATCATTTGCAAGCCAGAGATTAGACTAATCATACTCCACATCTCAGTTTAGTATAAAAAATCAAGTTGTTAAGCAAAGAATCATGGTAATGTATATGTAAGGATCAAGATGCAAGTGAAGCATAGCAAGAATGAAGGAAAAGCAAGTATAAATGGGAAGAGACGTTCATGGCAAGGTGTTTGCAAGGTTGCAGCACCTTGGCCATGGTCTCATCAGTAAAATAAGAAGGGAAGTGAGTAGAATAGAGAGCAAGAGAGAGAATCATACCTTAGAAGATGGTAGTTGGAGAAAAGAGACAATGATTATTGTAAAAGATCATCACCCAAGCCAAAGAAGAGCCTAAGAGGAGCCTTCCCACGTTCTCAGGTGTTGAAATGAGTAAAATATCGTTCTAGGTTCGAGGTTTCACATAAATAGAGGAAGGAATATCCAAAAAGCATCTTTTTCTCGATTCTGGGCAACTTTGGTCGATGGTCCTTGGTTGATGGCATCGACCAAAACAGGTAACAGATTTCAGCAGAAAATCCAGAAATAGTTTAGCAACTTCTAACAGGGATTCGGAGGGCTATACAAGGTCAAATTGAGTGAGGTTTTCTCCTACAAGTCAATAAAGAAGTCTAGTTTCCATAAATACCTTTGGATCAAGCATGTGAGGTCATTAGGTCTACTAACTAAGCTCACCTTCTTCGATGCGCAAGCAGGATTTGCCAGACATAGTTCAGCAACTTCGGATAGGGATTTGGAGGGCTATATGGGGTCAAATGCAGTGGGGTTTTCTCATAGAAGTCCATCAAGAAGTCTAGTTTCAGGAATTATATTCGTATTTAGCACAGGAGTTCATTTGGTATTTCAACTAATTCACCCCTCTTCGGTGCGCAGATTCATAACTAACACTGACAATGCTCTCAAGTGAGGGGCATCATCGTCAATGTCCACGGGCTTGGGTTCCGACACCAAATCATCAACCAAAAGGGTCCACAAGTCTCATTTCCCCCACTTTGGGTTTTCGGACCTACAAACATAATAGGTCCCGGGCCGGGCCAAGGTAGGATAAGGCCAAACATTACAGATCTACCCTAAGGGAAAGGTCTGACATGGCTTCCTAAGGTTTTCAAAGATAATAATATTGAAATTAAAGTCCAACTTTTAAGGTCTAACATTGAACCAGTCTTTCTTTATCCCAAAATAAATAGGGTGTCCGGGCTAGGTTTGGGCTGGATGTTACAATTCCACGTGGAAAACTTCATTTAATCTTTGAAGTGCCGTTTTCCCCTGACCGTTGATCTTGCTTTTTGAAGAATTTGAAGCGTCTCTTCGATCCAGTCCCTTGGTTGCCTTAGGCTTTCAACCATCGCATCCTTCTATGAGGCTATTTAAACCCCTCAAGGGTACTTCACCCTTATCTCATTATCTGCAAGTTATTTCTGTCTAGTAGATTTGCAAAACGACATTCCGTCTTCTTCTGTTGTGTCCGTACTCTTGTCCTCCAACACTATCTTCGATCAGAATCTGAACGAGTAAGTCTTTTTTTCTGTTAATGTTACTAACCTTTTCCTCTCCTTGAGTGAGCTCCACAGTATTCATACTTGGGGTTTACTTATAACGGAAGTTCAGAGTAGTTCACGCTTAACAGAGATCTAGGGTTTTCCCTTTTGTGTATATTTGTTGGATTCTCATACTGACACTGCTATTTTGTATTTGCAGTGCCTCCCAGAATTAACTTGGACTTTATTAGGGAAAATTCCTGCAAGAAAGCACCAACAAGAGTTGCTGCTGAATCTTCTAAACGTGAGGAGACTGTTGTTGGTGAATCTTCAGATCAGATTCCCACAGTTTCTACTGATGTTTCTCCTACGCTTCCTTTGCCTGAAGAGACCGTTCGGTCTTCCAAGGAGGATGTTGCTCCCTCCGTCGCTGCTTGTACTGCTGATGCCCCTGCCACAGAGACCGTTCAGTCTTCCCTGATGAAGACCCTTCGGGCATCTGAGGCAACTATGTTGGCATCTGAGGAAGATGCGGTCCCTGTAGGTGCTGCTTCTATTTACAACTCTAGAGCTTGCTTGGCATCCTCCGTCTCTCCTTCTCTGGAGCTGGAGGATTTTGCCACCAAGAAGTGCCCTAGGTTGGCGGATGATGTAGCTCATCCTTCTTGTTCGTTGAAGAGGTCTGACTTGGTGTCAGGATATTTTGACAAGGCACTAGAATGGTGCACTGCTATTCAAATGCCTACCGAGAGTAGAGCCCTCTCCACGATCCCAGACAGTGATTTTACAAAATCACTGGTGATGTAAGTTTCTCTTCATTACCTTTGTTTTTTGTCCTGAAGACTCTTCTTTTGCTCATGACTAACTTTGAAGTTGTTGCAGGAGTCTTACTGGTAACTTTCACAACCAAATGGAAGCAGTCTCTAGACTCAGTGAATTGAGTGATGAAGTTTCCAGGCTTTGGGAAGACTCCAAAGCCAAAGACGCTGAGATTGCTCGTCTTGGAAACTTAGCTTAGGAGGTTGCAAAAGAGAAGAATTCCATGATCGAGCGTCTTCGTTTGGATTTAGATGGTGCAAGAGATAAGATTCATCGGCTGGAACGGGAAGCAGGGAAGTCAGGGGCAAAAGAGTCTGAAGCGTTACCCCAAAGGCAAGCTATTATCCCTTGGCCCGAGTTCCTCCCAACTGATGTTCGCAGGGCCTACATCTTCAAATATTTGCACAGTAAGCCTTTTGTTGATATGCTGAACGCTTATAACTTGCAGGCATACCGGGATGGCGAAAACGAAGTATGGGAATCGATATTAAGGAGAAATCCTTATTTCAACACGACTCCCCACCTCACCAATTGTCATCCTGAAGTGTTTGCCAAGCTGGGACTTCCTCTTCCTACCTGGACCAAGGATGTGATAGACCTTCCACCTCCAGATCTGGATATCATGCATTATCTTGATGATTTTCCTCCTTATGCTCATCTCCAAGGATTCAGTTATGAAGAGCTTGCCTTGAATGCAGGTTTGATCAAGATCAAACTTCTTTCGGTCAAGCTGGATAAAGAGTATGGAATTGCAAAGGATTTTGATACCATGCGCTTTCCCGACTTTGTTCTTCTTCTTCTTCTTGAATCTATGCTGCTTCTTGACTCTGTGTTACTTCTGGCAAAGCTCCTTCGATCTTGTTTAACTTCTTAATGATCACTGATGATGACTTTCTTTTTTGACCGAGCAAAGATTGTACCCCAACACTTGTTGTTTCATATGTATGCTTGATGTAAAGGTTGGCCTCTTCTGGTCGTTTAAAGAAATAAAGAATCAACTTCATCTTTGAACTTTGTCAGTCACTTGAGTCATTGTTGCAGTAGGTCTTAGTTGTTCAATACAAATGCCTTTACTTAGAGATTTCCGTAGAAATTCAATAAGTCTTAGAAGGAACTCACTTGGGTTTTAAACCGATGCCTTTACTTAAGAATTTCCTGAGAAATTCAATAAGTCTGAGAAGGAACTCACTCAGGTTTTAAACCGATGCCTTTACTTAAGAATTTCCAGAGAAATTCAATAAGTCTGAGAAGGAAGTCACTCGGGTTTGAAACCGATGCCTTGTGGAAGGAACTCACTCGGGTTTTAAACCGATGCCTTTTGATTTCGTTGCTGAATCTGTTGTTGTGTGATGCCCCCAATCAAAAGACAGTATGTTGAAAACTGATAATTGTATTGATTGAGTTGAAATTTGTTACATCGTGAACGAAAACGATAATCTCAGGGATAAAATTTCTTCAGATGCCTGGCATTCCACCAATGATCCAACTCTTTCTAGATTGTCATGTCCTTTAGCTTATAAGCCCCTGAACCGACCGGTTTAATAACCATATATGGTCCTTCCCAGGAAGTGTCCAATTTCCTTTGATGGCGTGGATCTAAAGCTAAAGTATTTCTCAATACCAAATCTCCTGCTAAGTACCGACGATTCTTCACTCAGGAATTATAATGTGACGCTATCCTTCGTTGATAATGTTGAGTTCGTGCTATTGCTTTTGCATGAACTTCATCCAACAAATCAAGGCTATCAAGCAGTCCTTGCTCATTCGCTTTTTCTTCGAATTCTCTATCCCGTAGTGTTCCAGCCATTACTTCCACAGGTGCCAATGCCTCAGATCCGTATGCCAGTTTAAAAGGAGATTCTCCTGTAGGTGTCCGAACCGTAGTTCGGTAGGCCCACAGTACATTCTGCAATTCTTCGACCCACAAGGCTTTATCAGCTTCGAGTCTTCTCTTTATTCCTTCAAGTAGTGTTCGGTTTGTAACCTCTACCTGACCATTGCTTTGGGGGTATGCCACTGATGACATACGATGCTCGATCAAATAAGTTCCACAGAATTGTTCAAATTGTGGACAGTCGAATTGGGTGCTATGATCGATAACGATTATTTTTGGCATTCCGAACCGGTATATAATTGACTCGAGCACGAATTTCTCCACCTTTTTTTCAGTGATGGT